>NW_022987710.1:115000-282500 GCF_902827165.1 Trematomus bernacchii
GCTTGTATCGACGTTCACTTTCCTGTGGTAATGTGTGTAAAAGTGGCCTCTGTCTCCTTCCTTTAAATACTTTGAATTACATTTAAAAACAGGAAGAACATCACTTTGAGAAGGAGGCAGAGGAGATTTGAGAACTAAATTGGGAAAATGCCGAACAGATAAACTCAAAACATACTGTTGCTCATCCACAGAGTTTCATCAGTGCTGGGTGTTACCTTCGATGCATTTAGGGCGAGCTGGAGGTCAGGTGAATGAGTCAGACTGTAGGACCCAGAGGCTTCATCTGTCTCCTCAGTGGAGAGACCAAACTGAATAACCGCAGCAGACACTAAATCTAAAACTTGACTTACTTAGAACATTAGCCTTCATCTCTGAACACATAAAGGTTTTCTCCAACTCCCCAAAGAGCCTTCCTCAGCAGATACTGAGGGGATATCCTGTTCGTAACATTACGATGCAGACATTAGTCCGTGCCTGGAAATATTAATGACAACACTTAGGCTAATTTCCATCGACGAAGCCTCATCTTCAAGGACTCTGTTCCTCTTCTTTTAATTTGGGCCTGGGAAGCTGGCCCATCAGGGCCATATAATGGAGGTGAGGAGCAGACGGCGGCAGCAGAGAGCTCATCACGCTAACAGGATGTTCTGCAGACTGATGTGTATTGGCCGTGACTGCATGGCCTCATATTCATAAGATTTAAGGACGTTGTCATTTAATATCTCTGCCATTAGAAGATGAGGACAGTTGAGATGACGAGTTGGTGGCTTCAGACTCTCTGCTGAGTCTCAGAGAGGCTATCTGTGCTGACAGTAGTTGCATCTACTGTCCAATCATAACATTATGATTAATGACAATTTGTGATCAGATGTTGTTTCTGGTTGTGTTTTAATCTCAATCTCCACCAGGTATTCACATGATTTGGATAAGTTAGACCCACATCTGGAGGACAATGACATCTGAATTCAACATTTAAATTATTTCAACTGATTATGTTTATCATATATAAACCAATCAGAGGACAGCTGAATATAGGGCTGCAAGATAGCAGGGGAAGTTACCATAGACACGATACTAACTCAAATGTGTAACCCCAAGGCTCTGCGCTCAATCTTGTGGCGAGCTAAGAGCAAATCACGTGGAGCAGCTTCAGGTCGCACTTAGTCGTCACATCTGTGAACAAAGTCATCATTACAGCATGTTAATACGATGTTTAGAAGATTGAGGCTGGTGAAACTGGTTCAATAGTTTAAAAGGTATTCGTTGTTAACTGAAGAGGTGGACAAGAGCAAACTATGAACTATTAGTGGTGCTAAATGCAAATCCAAAGAAAAAAGAAAAAAAGATCTATAGGGAACATAAAATACTCCAATAGATGTTGAGATCTTTCAGTCTGACCAAAGTGTCAAACCAATCCACGTCAGCATCTACAGGTGAACATATGAGTTTCCGCTTTATTTTCTCATAGACTTTTATACAATTGGATTCTTTTGCAACAAGTGGAGTCGCCCACTGGCCATATGAAGAATGCATGTTCGACACCTTAACTCAGTGATTCTCAAATGGGGGTACGCGGACCCCTAGGGGTACGTTGGGGTACTGCAGGGGGTACGTGAGATAAAAATAAATAAAAAGGTTAATTAAAAAAATACCATGCATGATTACAAAAATAATCTTAGAACAATAAGTTAAATAGAAAACACAATTTTATATAAAATATTCCTTGAACCACTTAGGGGGTCCTCATATAAACATGTCAAATGTATGTATTGTAGTTTATAGTTTTCATAATATATCATTTTGTTCATTGGTTTGTTAAATATTACTTCAATGGAAAAACTCCTTGGAAAAATCTGTTTAATTTGTTTTCATTATATTCTTTTTTTTCATGCATAAAGATGAAAATATCCTTAGTTTGTTGTAATTCATGCATGAAGGAGTTAATAAATCAAACACTGATGGAACATCACTATATTGTAATTATTTATATAGGCTTTTTCTATAAAAAATGTCCGGGGTCGGTCAGGGGGTACTTGGCTGAGAAAATGTTTCAAAGGGGGTACGTTACTGAAGAAAGTTTGAATAGCACTGCCTTAACTGGTTCTTGTTTTGTTCACTGTTGATCAGTTGAACGTTTTATTTGTATTTGATCAAACTGGTGATTCATTAGCACCATCATTATGTGAAAATAAACATGATCCTTTTTGTTGAAGCGTTTGGACTAAAGGGAAGAGGACTTTTACAAACAGCCAACAATCAGCCATTCATTAAAAACGACGTATTCTGTGGATCAAATCCTTTAACAACACATGATGAGCCCTGTCAAGACGACACAAATTAAAAGAAGCTTTCGTGAGAAATATGGATCAGGCTTTAATAAGTCTTGAATCGGGTTTCCTCAGATGAAATGGGCCAGATCAGCGCATGTCCTAAAAACTAAATAACTGTCCAAAGTGGGGTAACAATCAATAAAAAGACCAATACAAAGACAGATAGGGTGTCCTCAGCAGATGTTTCTTTAACAACAGTCAGAGTAAAGTTGATGGTTAGTGTTACGGTGCTTTCTGACAGCTCGGTGCTGTTTGCTGCCTGTAAAGCCTGTGATTTGCTGCAGATCTTTATCTGCACAAAGAAGATGAACGCGAGTGCTTCCTGTAACTACAGCAGTCTTCAACATATGACCTCTAAAAGTTACGAGGTGTGGATGTGTAACGGGGGTCTCTCTCTGGTCAGCGGGCTGGCGTGACCGAGAACGATCGGGGCGCTGAAGTGACAAGCGCCGGCTGTCTTTATGGAAAGCCATCAGAGACCTGTGGGCTGTGAAAAAAGCTCTTCAGCCAAATGGGCTGCATATAAAACAGGAAATAAAGCAGCAGAGGACGGCCGCAGCAGACACTGCAGCGGAACACGGAGTACGGTAGAGTACAGTACGGCACGGATGGGACTTTAGTTTAACACAGAACCGTTCATGAACACAAGATATTTCAAAATGAAGAGCTTGTTTATCTGGTGTGTTAAAGGTTATAAGAACATTATGTTTATCTCAACGACTTGATTTGGATATTGATGTTGAAATCGGCTTGTGCAAAGTCATTATCTTGTGTGTATATTTCATTTAGGACTTAATATGTGGAACGCGATAAAAAACAATCACAATACGTTGATGGAAGTGAATTTCTATTATGAAAGTGAAAAAGGGAGCCTGATTCTAAACAATACAGGAACAATCATGCAAGAAAGCTATTTATTTACGCGGGTGAAGGTATTATTTAGGATAACCTTATTAGAGATTGTTCTCTTAAAATGATGTTCACTAAACAAAGATGGGTCCTACCTGTAATACAATAAACATATTTTGGATCGTAATGATTTTGGCCAGGATAATGGAGCATCCATCCGACGCTGCTTGTGCAGAAAAAAGTGAATAACATTTTCTTAATCAAATTAGATATTTTAAATCATTTTATTTTGTGTACTACACATTTATACCACACATATTATCATGTGCTTTTTAAGTTAAATCTATATATCCTCAAGATAAGGATCCCTAAATAAATAAAGACACAAATGCTCAGGATCTCTGTGCACAAGATGAATAACTAATACTTCCATTAGTTCTATTTCAGAGATCCTAAAATGTTGTCTTTATGCAAAAAGCTGTTTGGATCATTTAAGTATTTCACGCAGTCTTCAAACTAAATCAACACCTGTGTGCACAAAGGAATATCAATTGTGTTGGATTTCTTCACATTGCACTGATGTGCAAAAAGGTCTGAAGCCCCGCTTGCTTTGCTAAACTCATTCTGATCATTTCCCTTTACAGTAAAGCTAGGACAATCAGCTATAAAGTGCCGCAGTAGTATTTCCTAAGAGTACTGCAGTACTGGGTGTACCCATGCTGGAGGACCAGAGTGTCCTCAGAGTACCCCCCCCAAGCCCTCTCCACCTCCCCACTCACTTAAGAGAGAGATGCTGCTGGTTGAGCTGATAGAGCACTTTGTATCATCCAGCTGAGTCAGCAGCTTGGGCAGAGACAGAGGAGGGAGCGGAGAGATTAAGGAGAGGAGAGAGGGTGAAAGAAGGTGAAAGAGAGGAGGAGATGAAGAGAGAGATGCTGAAGGAGGTGAAAGAGAGGAGAGGAATGAAGGAAGAGGAGGATGGACTGCAGAGGTGAGATGATATGAAGGAAGAGAAAAGGCGTAGAAATAGCAAATGATGCAGTGATTTACAAAGAGCGTGTTTCAGTCAAAAGCTACTCCAGATGTCATGGAGGCTTCAGCCATGAGAAGCAGGTTAACATTGGGTTCTGCCTGAATTCATTTCTCCAGCAGGCATCCATCTCTATCGGCTGCCACACACTACTCATGCAACTTTATTCAAAACATTTTTGTCCATACGCCGGCAGAGTTTGTAGTAACATTAGAACATGCACTTCCAGCAGCGGTTTGTGCGTAAAAGCCTTGTAAAAAATGTGGCATTAAGACAACTTTAATATTTCTTCTGGGAAGGATCCCTTAAAGTCCAAAGAACACATCATTTGCATACAAGATTAAGAATGAATCATTCCAGTAAATCTATTTCAGATACATGATCTTAAAGCATAGTCCTTCAAAAAAACTAAAATCAAGTCAACTTGAACCAGATCTGCTACATACACCCTGTGTGCACTCAAAAGGCGCTTTCACACCAAGTACTTTTCCCAGGAATAGTTCCCGGAACTTAGTTCCCCGGAAATCTTAGTTCCGGAACTATCTAGTACAGTGGTTCTTAACCTTTTTACACCAAGTACCACCTGAGAAAATAGTTGGCTCTCCGAGTACCACCCTATGACCAATGTTAAAATACAGTCTATGCACAGTTCATGCAGGACTCGGAGGCAAATGTATTCATAACCTTATTTATTGTATTTTTTACTCATCACTCACTCTCTCACACACCACAAGTGAGAATATAAAGAACAAAATAATAACGTATTCTCACACAACAAATGACAACTGTACACACATGTCCTTTCCTGGACCTATACCAAAGTGTGAATGTAGGCCTCCTGCAACCACCTACATTGTAACAGAACATGTCCTCTTGGGAATTCAGTTCCACAATAATAATGAAGCCTCCAGGAGCAGATAAGCTAAGGGCTAATAGCTCATCTTCAGTCTGCTGATGTTTGCTATTGCCATGTCTGTGGTGGCAAAGTAAAAAAGAAAATAAAAAAGATAACAATTAAGGACAAGTGTGTGCTTTTTCAGCTTTTTGACCTCGGTCACAGCCTTCTCTCCATTCTTTACGCAAATGCCTTCTTCCTGAGTCACTTCTCTCCTCCATCACAGCGGCTGTGCATATCACTTTTGCCTTGCTGGCGGAGCCTGCGCTTGTGCTCGGTTGATCGTTCGGTCGCTAATCGTTCGCGGGTAGTGTGGTCATCATTAGCAACGCCAGAAATCAATAAATACAATTTTTTTCGTTTCTCAATCTAAAAACAACAATAGCCTATTAGAACTTATTTAAACCACAGTTTCAATGATCTCAAGCTTATTTTCATTCGTTGTAGTAATTTTGATAGTATGATTTATTTTTAATGAATGTTATTCAATCAAGCCTCAAACTGATGGCACTTGTCCCTATAGCCTGTTTTAATTGGAAAGTTTTCTGAGGGTCCTTACCACCAGCTGCTCTTGCACTAATAAGTAGTGCACCTTACTGTCCCAAATGTGCACAATGTAGTGACTGCTTTTCGCCTTTTTCTTTACTTAGTTGTGTTTTCTGTGTTTTATATGTCTGTGTTATGTGTAAAGGTTCAATCAAATATTTTTAATTTTCTTTTTTTTTCTTTTTTTTTATACGTCAGATTCCTCTGCGTACCACTAGCGGGAGCTGGCGTACCACCAGTGTCAGTGTCTACTGTCTAGTTTCATGTCCTCCTCAACTCTGCGTAATGTTCATTTTGTAAATGATGGTGCTATTGATTGTAAAATAGACAATAGAGTAGTAGTGCCTCATACATGAGTATCGATCAAGATCTAGTGTGCACACCTTTAAGCCTATTAAGTTCTCTATCTTCTAAGTCTTTACTCTGTGCTGAGTGGCTCTCTTTCAGGATCTTCTCCTCTTTCTGTACAGAAACTGCAGAGGGAATATTACATCAAAAGACGTTCAAATCTAAACTGATATAGTCCGGACAGTGTTTTTCTTCCACGAGTTATCCGTTTTTGCATTGTCTTGTTTTACCAGCAGGAGATGTTGGATGTTTGCACAGAGATAACTGTGCATACATCCATCATTTCCCTGTCATGCATCATTTCCTGCCATGCACCAGATCTACTTTATTCTGTATTTATTTCTCTTTATAGTCAAATGCCTCGGTAGCGCTGTTTGTCTGATATCAAGACCAAAAAACTGAAAGGGAGAGAAAGGAGATGTAACTGTGGAAGATGAAGAGAGACAGAAGCAGGAGAGAGAAAAATACTCCCATTGGTCTGGAGTGACTTGATTAACATCTGAAAGAGTGAGAGAGAGAGAAAGAGAGCAGTAAGCAGTCTCTGCTCAGAAAACAGAGCCAGTACCATTTGCTGATGAAGACTGACGTGCTGATGAAGACTGACGTGCTGATGAAGACTGACGTGCTGTGCTGATGAAGACTGACGTGCAGTTGAAAGCCATGCAAAAATCCAGTAAAAGAGAGAATAAGCTAATCAAGAGGTTGACCTGTGTAGACATGCACATCCCTGTTATTGTTCAACAAAACATAAAGCATTATTATTCTGGCACTGTAAAGCCTTTACACGCTGCTTTCTTGCTTCGTGTATTATTTTCGCATGTCAATATATTTTAAGAACTGTTGGTTTTGTCCTAAATTCTATCACAAAGAATTTCAAACATTACGCTGCAAAAACAGGGTTAACCTTCGGAACAAGACAACAAGAGGGTTATGAGTTGAGCCTGAACTTCAGTATTAGTATTGCATAACAATGACCTGCCTCAATTCAAAACAAGGCAACAACCTCTTCACTCCATTCACCCTTGACACAGGAAGTGCAGACCAGACTCCTTCCATTGTTCACAATAAAAGCCCAACACACGTTAGCAGAGGGAACCAATTCACTCAGAGCGTTTTGCTAAAAGGAGGCCCCACTAAAATCCTGATGGTGATATATTACTATTACGATTCTATTCACTCTTTCAAAAGAACAGTGTTGCTAATTTGCATCCCTGCAGTATAGATACTTTTTTGTAACGTTATTAGTTTTAACTGTAAAACCCTTTGGTGTTGAAAGGCCTACATTTATGGACTATTGTTTATAATATCAAGCAAGTTGTAATATCACAACTCGCCTACAATCAAGTTACAAGACAAGGAAGCATTGATTCAAAGTAAGAAAGACTTCGATTTTTTCAATTAATATGTAAAAATGTTTTTCATACTTCTTCTGGGATTCCTTTCATATTTCTTCACTCTCTCAACATCAGGATAGTATGCTTTCCTTTCAAATACGATCATTTACTAAATCTGAAATATGGATTGGTTGACTGTGAAGTGATCTAAACAGATCCCTTTCAGCAAAAAAATAAAAGCTTTTTGCTATTTCTGAATTTCTGCAGTTCTTTATGTTGCTGCCTTTCACTTTCCCCAATGTGGAACTAATAAAGGATTTCTGATTACGATGAATTGGTTAATTGACAGTTCACCTTACTGTGTGGATGGGATGTGATACTTTGGATGATTCCATGTTCAACATGATGTGTGTGTTACCTTTGGAACAGGCAGGTGTGTGTTGTGAGACTCCAGGCTGCTCCTCTCTCGTCCCTCGGCCTGCAAACACATCACACTGATCAACATATGACGCTGAGAACACTGAGAACACTGAGAACACATGACACTGAGAAACATGACGCTGAGAACACTGAGAAACATGACACTGAGAACACTGAGAACACATGACACTGAGAACACTGAGAACACATGACACTGAGAACACATGACACTGAGAACACTGAGAACACATGACACTGAGAACACATGACGCTGAGAACACTGAGAACACATGACGCTGAGAACACTGAGAACACATGACACTGAGAACACATGACGCTGAGAACACATGACACTGAGAACACATGACGCTGAGAACACTGAGAACACATTACACTGAGAACACGGAGAACACAGAGAACACTAAGAACACTGAGAACACTGAGAACACTGAGAACACTAAGAACACTGAGAACACTGAGAACATAGAGAACAGGGAGAACACTGAGAACACATTACACTGAGAACACAGAGAACACTAAGAACACTGAGAACACAGAGAACAGGGAGAACACTGAGAACACATTACACTGAGAACAGGGAGAACACTGAGAACACATTACACTGAGAACACATGACACTGAGAACGCGGAAAACACTGAGAACACAGAGAACACATGCTGAGAACACTGAGAACACTGAGAACACGGAAAACACATTACACTGAGAACACTGAGAACACATGACGCTGAGAACACTGAGAACACATGACACTGAGAACAGGGGAAACAAGGAGAACACTGAGAACACATGACGCTGAGAACACTGAGAACACATGACACGGAGAACACTGAGAACACGGAAAACACGACACTGAGAACACTGAGAACACATCATGCTGAGAACATGGAGAACACAGAGAACACATGACGCTGAGAACACATGACACGGAGAACACATGACGCTGAAAACACGGAGAACACTGAGAACACATGACGCTGAGAACACGGAGAACACATTACACGGAGAACAGGGAGAACACTGAGAACATGGAGAACACATTACACTGAGAACACTGAGAACACGGAGAACACATTACACTGAGAACACTGAAAACACTGAGAACACATGACACGGAGAACACGGAGAACACATGACACTGAGAACACGGAGAACACATTACACTGAGAACACTGAGAACACATGACACTGAGAACACGGAAAACACGGAGAACACTGAAAACACTGAGAAGACATGACGCTGAGAACACGGAGAACACATTACACTGAGAACACGGAGAACACAGAGAACACTGAGAACATGGAGAACACATTACACTGAGAACGCGGAAAACACTGAGAACACGGAAAACACGACACTGAGAACACGGAGAACACTGAGAACACATTACACTGAGAACAGGGAGAACACTGAGAACACATTACACTGAGAACACATGACACTGAGAACGCGGAAAACACTGAGAACACAGAGAACACATGCTGAGAACACTGAGAACACATGACACTGAGAACACGGAAAACACATGACGCTGAGAACACTGAGAACACATGACGCTGAGAACACTGAGAAGACATGACACTGAGAACAGGGGAAACAAGGAGAAACACTGAGAACACATGACGCTGAGAACACTGAGAACACATGACACGGAGAACACTGAGAACACGGAAAACACGACACTGAGAACACTGAGAACACATCATGCTGAGAACATGGAGAACACAGAGAACACATGACGCTGAGAACACATGACACGGAGAACACATGACGCTGAAAACACGGAGAACACTGAGAACACATGACGCTGAGAACACGGAGAACACATTACACGGAGAACAGGGAGAACACTGAGAACATGGAGAACACATTACACTGAGAACACTGAGAACACGGAGAACACATTACACTGAGAACACTGAAAACACTGAGAACACATGACACGGAGAACACGGAGAACACATGACACTGAGAACACGGAGAACACATTACACTGAGAACACTGAGAACACATGACACTGAGAACACGGAGAACACTGAAAACACTGAGAAGACATGACGCTGAGAACACGGAGAACACATTACACTGAGAACACGGAGAACACAGAGAACACTGAGAACATGGAGAACACATTACACTGAGAACGCAATAACGAAAAAAAAAAACGGAAAACACTGAGAACACGGAAAACACGACACTGAGAACACGAGAACACAGAGAAACACTGAGAACACAGAAAACACTGAGAACACAACACATGCAGCTGAGAACACTGAGAACATGGAGAACACATGACGCTGAGAACACTGAGAACCCGGAGAACACATGACGCTGAGAACACTGAGAACACGGAAAACACGACACTGAGAACACGGAGAACACTGAGAACACATCATGCTGAGAACATGGAGAACACAGAGAACACATGACGCTGAGAACACATGACACCGAGAACACATGACGCTGAAAACACTGAGAACACATGACGCTGAGAACACGGAGAACACATTACACTGAGAACACGGAGAACACGGAGAACACTGAGAACATGGAGAACACATTACACTGAGAACACGGAAAACACGGAGAACACTGAGAACACATGACGCTGAGAACACGGAGAACACATTACACTGAGAACACGGAGAACACATTACACTGAGAACACGGAGAACACATGACACTGAGAACACGGAAAACACGGAGAACAGGGAGAACACTGAGAACATGGAGAACACATTACACTGAGAACACGGAGAACACTGAGAACACATGACGCTGAGAACACATTACACTGAGAACACGGAGAACACATGACACTGAGAACACGGAGAACACGGAGAACACATGACACTGAGAACACGGAGGAAACACATTACACTGAGAAACACGGAGAAACACATGACACTGAGAACACGGAGGAACAGGGAGAAACACTGAGAACATGGAGAACACATTACCACTGAGAACACGGGAAAACACGGAGAACACTTGAGAACACATGACGCTAGAACACGAAGAACACATTACACTGAGAACACGGAGAACATATGACACTAGAGAACACGGAGAACACATGACACTGAGAACAAGGACACACGTAGACACTGACGAACCCATGACACTGAGACACATTACACTGCGAACACGGAGAACACAGAGAACACTAAGAACACTTAGACTGGAACACTGAGAACATAGAGAACAGGGAGGAACCACTGAGAACACATTACACTGAGAACACAGAGAACACTAAGAACACTGAGAACACAGAGAACAGGGAGAACACTGAGAACACATTACACTGAGAACACGGAGAACACATTACACTGAGAACACATGACACTGAGAACGCGCAAAACACTGAGAACACAGAGAACACTGAGAACACAGAAAACACTGAGAACACAGAGAGCACATGCAGCTGAGAACACGGAAAACACGGAGAACACTGAAAACACTGAGAACACTGAGAACACTGAAAACACTGAGAACACATGACGCTGAGAACACGGAGAACACATGACACTGAAAACACGGAGAACACTGAAAACACTGAGAAGACATGATGCTGAGAACACGGAGAACACTGAGAACACAGAGAACAGGGAGAACACATTACACTGAGAACACGGAGAAACAGAGAACACAGAGAACACAGAGAACACAGAGAACACAGAGAACACAGAGAACACAGAGAACACAGAGAACACAGAGAACACAGAGACACAGAGAACACAGAGAACACTGAGAACACTGAGAACACAGAGAACACTGAGAACACTGAGAACACTGAGAACACTGAGAACACTGAGAACACTGAGAACACTGAGAACACAGAGAACAGGGAGAACACTGAGAACACATTACACTGAGAACACATGACACTGAGAACGCGGAAAACACTGAGAACACAGAGAACACATGCTGAGAACACTGAGAACACATGACACTGAGAACACATGACGCTGAGAACACTGAGAACACATGACGCTGAGAACACTGAGAAGACATGACACTGAGAACACGGGAGAACACATGACGCTGAGAACACTGAGAACACATGACGCTGAGAACACTGAGAAGACATGACACTGAGAACAGGGGAAACAAGGAGAACACTGAGAACACATGACGCTGAGAACACTGAGAACACATGACACGGAGAACACTGAGAACACGGAAAACACGACACTGAGAACTGAGAACACATCATGCTGAGAACATGGAGAACACAGAGAACACATGACGCTGAGAACACATGACACGGAGAACACATGACGCTGAAAACACGGAGAACACTGAGAACACATGACGCTGAGAACACGGAGAACACATTACACGGAGAACAGGGAGAACACTGAGAACATGGAGAACACTGAGAACACATTACACTGAGAACACGGAGAACACATTACACTGAGAACACGGAGAACACTGAAAACACTGAGAACACATGACACGGAGAACACATTACACTGAGAACACTGAGAACACATGACACTGAGAACACATTACACTGAGAACACTGAGAACACATGACACTGAGAACACGGAAAACACGGAGAACACTGAAAACACTGAGAAGACATGACGCTGAGAACACGGAGAACACATTACACTGAGAACACGGAGAACACAGAGAACACTGAGAACATGGAGAACACATTACACTGAGAACGCGGAAAACACTGAGAACACGGAAAACACGACACCTGAGAAACACGGGAGAACACAGAGAACCACTGAAAAACACAGAAAACACTGAGAACACAGAGAACACATGCAGCTGAGAACACTGAGAACATGGAGAACACATGACACTGAGAACACGGAAAACACGACACTGAGAACACGGAGAACACTGAGAACACATCATGCTGAGAACATGGAGAACACAGAGAACACATGACGCTGAGAACACATGACACCGAGAACACATGACGCTGAAAACACTGAGAACACATGACGCTGGAACACATGACGCTGAGAACACGGAGAACACATTACACTGAGAACACGGAGAACAGGGAGAACACTGAGAACATGGAGAACACATTACACTGAGAACACGGAGAACACTGAGAACACATGACACTGAGAACACGGAGAACACATTACACTGAGAACACGGAGAACACATGACACTGAGAACACGGAGAACACATTACACTGAGAACACGGAGAACACATTACACTGAGAACACGGAAGAACACATGACACTGAGAACCGAACGGAAAACACGGAGAACACGGAGAACAGGGAGAACACTGAGAACATGGAGAACACATTACACTGAGAACACGGAGAACACTGAGAACACATGACGCTGAGAACACGGAGAACACATTACACTGAGAACACGGAGAACACATGACACTGAGAACACGGAGAACACGGAACACATGACACTGAGAACACGGAGAACACATTACACTGAGAACTGAGAACACTGAGAACACGGAGAACAGGGAGAACACTGAGAACATGGAGAACACATTACACTGAGAACACGGAAAACACGGAGAACACTGAGAACACATGACGCTGAGAACACGAAGAACACATTACACTGAGAACACGGAGAACATATGACACTGAGAACACGGAGAACACATGACACTGAGAACACGGAGAACACTGAGAACCCATGACACTGAGAACACGGAGAACACATTACACTGAGAACACGGAGAACACATGACACTGAGAACACGGAAAACACTGAAAACACTGAGAAGACATAACGCTGAGAACACGGAGAATACATTACACTGAGAACCACGGAAAACACTGAAAACACTGAGAAGACATAATGCTGAGAACATGGAGAACACATTACACTGAGAACGCGGAAAACACGGAGAACACTGAGAACACTGAGAACACAGAAAACACTGAGAACATGGAGAACACATGACGCTGAGAACACTGAGAACACATGACACGGAGAACACTGAGAACACGGAAAACACATGACGCTGAGAACACTGAGAACACATGACGCTGAGAACACGGAGAACACAGAGAACACTGAGAACACATGACACGGAGAACACTGAGAACACGGAAAAACCACATGACGCTGAGAACACTGAGAACACAGAGAACACTGAGAACACTGAGAACACATGACGCTGAGGAACACTGAGAAAACTCTAGAAAGCAGAAGGTTAGTCGTACACCACCACCAGAGGCTTTCCGGATGCCCAGACGGACCCTTCCGGGGGGGGCAGACTTCAGGACCTCCACAGCCTGGCCCAGCGTGAGCAGGTCCAGTTGGGTGTGGTTGACTGACACCAGCTGGTCTCCAGGGAGCAAAGCACCCAGACGATCTGCAGAACCCCCCGCAAACCAGAGAGCGGATCACCATCACACAGCGGCCGGGGTCCAGAGGGTCCTGGAGAGATAAATAACGTAAGAGAGATTAATAAAATGATAAGCACACTAGGCCCTGTGAAACTGTGCTGAAGATCTGAGGCTCCTTTCAAATCCCTTCTTAAAACTAAACCTTTTTATTTATGCCATATTGTATTTCAATTGATTCTTATCTTCTTATTGTTTTGTTACATATTGTCTTTTATTTTGTTATATTACTTTTGAGTATTTTATTTTCTTTACTTTCTGAAATGCATTGCAATCCTGACATGTTTTGTTCCTGGTTTTTTGTTTTGAAATGTGCAGTGTGAATAAAGTTGATTATTGGGTCCCACTTCTTTGACCTCAGTGAAAAATGACACATCTGTCCACCAGCACATGTGCTCTGACGGAGGACATTCTTACAGGTATGTCTCTGGTAAACTCAAAAGACATGTTGAGATGTTACTGTATATGATCAGTTGGACTGCAGAGTATCAACACGCTTTTTGTGTGTTTTTGGCATTTTTCACTTATTCCTTTCTTTTTTAAATGCTTGAAAACAAATAATAAATTGAAGTTGATGTAAGCTTCCCCTTCTGTTTCACGAAGGTAAACGTGATTAAAAACCCACGCAAGAAAGATGAAAATGAACAATCCCACACTTTGGACCCCTGAGCTAAAGACCCCCGAACAACCTTCAGGGGACATAACCTTCAGAACGAGTCTCAGCAAAGAGAGGCAGGCAGGGGGAGACAGAGACCAGAGAATTCACAGGACATCCATCCATACAAACACAACACAAACATGCAGGGGGTGGGGGGTTGTGGGGGTAATGGAAGAAAAAGGAATCATATATTTATTGAACCAACAGTGAGGAGGTCAAAGATCGCAGAACGCTAACAAGAGACCGAGGAATCAGAGATGAAGATGTGAACAGAGAGATATATCCAAGAAAGAAAAAAACTATTCAAAATGTAGAAATGTAGATTTTAGAGTGCAGGGCTTTAAAAGGAGGACTGGAACATCGATGCGCTAACAGTGAAATACAGCCTTCACCCAGCAGCAGGTCAGCGGCTCAGATTTAAAGAAACAACATGAGAGTATATTTCCAAACAGCTCTCAGTAGTTCCAAATATCATCTAACATCTACACAAACACACAGTGAATTCTTTGGAATAACCTGCATTTACATAAAAATGTGTTCTATTATACGGTCTTATCTTCACCTAAGTTACAATAATCAACAAACACAATCCGTTTTTACTAATAGCACACAAGTTATTGTTTTGTTCTTGTACATTTTGAAAAATGTAGTTTGGAACCTTGGACTTCAACAAAAGCTAATCGAGTCACACCTCGTTTGAATCAGTGAAAACAAGATTAGAGGTTGTGGTTTGAAGCTATTTTGACTTATAATAACAACTCAAATATTTTGTGTTTTGCTATTAACAAGAAGCATCAGCTGAAGTGAACCATGCCTCACTCAAGATTTCAGAAGACCTATGGTCAAGAATTGTTGACTTGCATAAATCCGGAAAGGGTTACAAAGTAACCTTTAGAAGTTAAGGTATTTATCAATGCTTATATAAAAAGCAGCCAATTTACTACAGTGGCTGCCCAGCAAAGATTTGGAGCTGCTTTGCTGACTTGGGGCCTGGATAGTTTGCAATCATCAATAGAAACATGTATTCTCAAGTTGTGTTATGATATCCTCCAGGATAATGTCAGGCCAGAGGCCTGTACTACGAAAGCTGGTTCAACCTAACCTGGATATGTTGGAGTTTAGGCCAGTTTGACTTAATCCAAAACATACGCGCTCTCGCTAAAGCGGTCCCTACGACGCTGGTTATCAAGTGGATCGCTCAAGCCAGCCGTGTCCTATCTAGTTAGGTGCGCGTTCACATGAAAGGGGTGGTATTTGGAGCAATTCGACCAATCACAACATGGACAAGCGTACTGACAGCGCAAGCGTCATCACTTCCTGAATGAAAGTGAACTTAATATAGTCAAATATGAAGAAGTTAAACTTTAAACATCCATGACTTAAACACTTTATCCAGGATAAAAAGCCACATAGCTGCACCTGCAAGGTGAATACAGCTGGTAAAAGAAAAAGTGTTTGAATGCGTACATTAACAGGTTTATGAAATCACTGCCCCGTCCAAGACACGAGTGGATCTGATCTTTAATTAGGAGAATTTGAGCTCGAGTGTTTCATCAACTTAATGTGTTGCTTAAAATAATACTTCTGCATACAGTATGTGACACTGTGAGTGTTGCAACGGCCAGATACGGCTCAAGAAGCTGACTCAGATAAGGAAATATATGATACATTATGATGTGATATGATATGAATGATAATGGGACACATCGACGTCTGCACTCACAGTGCCGAGGACTGTACTTAATGTTACTCTGATCCGGTACTTATGTTCGTGGCAGATATTTAAGTAAGCTTTCTTAACGCTAATGTTATAATAGTCAGATTGCTCTGAAGATAGGAGGGGATATTCTATTCATTATTCACGTTCACACAGTCAGTTTGATTTTGCCGGCCGTCTTTCCTGCAACGGCAGTTTTTCTGTATTTCCTCTATCCTGTAATATGAATTTGATAGCTTTACAACTCCGCACACGGAGCTCTGATTGGTCAGCAGGCGGTGCTTTCACTGAGTTGATCTCTTAGCCTGCAACCTAACCTCCTCCCGAGGAGGTTTAGCCGCTCAGCATAAGTTACCATGGAGATCTAGGCCCGCTAAAAAAGAGAAACCAGCGTCGTAGGACCGGAAAGCCCGAGTTTTTCCCTGAAGTCAGCCGGCTAAGCGAAAATCCGGCTTCGTAGTACAGGCCCTCTGATGTCTGCCAGCTGAAGCTCAGCCGAGGTTGGGTGGTGCCGAAGGACAATGACCCTAAATATCAAGTGCTTGTTTGAGGTTATTAATGCCAAAGGAGGTTCGACAAGGTGTGTTCAATAAAGACATGAAAGATTAAGATGTGTGTGTGTTATTAACTTCACCTCATTTTGTTTAACTGTGATTTTGACTTAAATGAAGATCAGAAAACATTTGATGACAAATGTATGTATAAAACTAGGAAATTCCAAAGGGTTCGACATAGGGGACAGAAGAACACTGCATGGACTGCAGTTTAATTACTTTTGAAAGTTCTGCATAGGAATTAATGTCTACTGTTATTTTGTACAATGTTCTGAGAGGCCTTGTATTGATGGGACCTGTTTCTGCCCTATGACCTGCACATATGATCCTTTGAACCCACTTTTTTAGTATGGTGATTTCATTTATGTCCAATATTTCAGATAAGTTTCCTTAATATAATTTATTAAAAAATGTATATGATTGTTTATTAGCAATTGTTAACTCTTTTTTTTGCACGTGAACATTTTGAATTGGCACCTTACATTCCTGTCACTTTTCAAGTTTCCCCACTTTATAGATAATCTTTGTTTTATTGTTTATATCTTGTTTTATTTTAACTCCATGTTGTTTTGCAGCTAATTCACAGCAATTTCCTTTCTTCTTCAGTTTTATTTTTAATATCTTATTTAAATGTATAGAAACTTCAGATTCAGCTGACCTGTTGCGGACTATCTGAGCATTTATGTTTACCTATAATGAATCAGAATCAGAATCAGAATACCTTTATTAGTCCCACAGCGGGGGACATGTACATTGTCACAGCAGAAAAGAGCCAAAGACAGTTTAATGTTACCTCAAATAAAAAAATACATATATATATATATATATATATATTAATAATATGAATACCAAAGTATTTTCTCCTAAGAACTAATTAGTGATTTTTTGAAGTGTTTTTTTCCGATGATCAGAACACATTTTCTTTTAAATGTAAAAAGTCTGAAGGAAAGTAATTATCTCTAACCATCAAGTAAGAGGGAGAACTTTGATTGGAGTTTGTTCTACCTAACCCACAACATCGACATATAAAGTCCAGAAAAGATCCCGGTATGCGCTCTGTTGAACCAGTCACCAGGAGGAGGGCCCGGTCCTGCCAGAACCCTTCAGAGACTCACATACAAACTATAAAACCCTCTGCTGGTTTTGGTGGATGTACATTTTGTGAATTCCCCCCGTGTGACCCCTGAGCATCGCCCCGCGCTGCAGTACGAGCTGCCTTGCCAAGTTTCAGGCTGGCAGAACAAAGCCTGAGCTGTATTTTTAGATGGAACAACATGGCTACAGGTGGTGAGGAGTCAGAACTCAAGTCCTCCACTCCTACAAGATCCTCCGCGAAAAAGAAAGGCCTCTGCTGTCAAAAAAGTAAAAGATATCAGAAACGTAGGAGAATAAATAAAGAAATTAAAAATGCACTTAAAGTAGTGATATGTTTCTCGGTTGGCTTTTTGGGCACAGATAAGAATGTGGAGTTTTTTTATGTAGGTTGCAGTTGCCTAGACAAAGTTTTTAAGACCTTTATGAAGAAACACAAAACTATGAACACAGAGCGGAAATATTTTTAGGAGACTGAATTTCTCGACTTAACATTTTTATTCTACACATATTCGAGACCTTTCAGCAACTTTTAAAGTTGGATAATACGGAGAAAAAAAACATTGCATCCTTTTTATTACATTTTTTTCAAAAATGATTATAGACTTTAAGGCCAAAAGTAAATGAACCCCTGTCTACATAAACCGGCTCTGTTTTTCCAGCATACAGTGATATTTCTCTCTGCCAAGGAGGTTGTGTTTTCGCTTACGGGAAATCAATCAATCAATCAATGTTTATTTACATAGCCCAATATCACAAATGTTACATTTGTCTCAGTGGACTTCACAGTTTGTACAGAATATCAGTATGACAATACGACACCCTCTGTCCTTAGACCCTCACATCGTACAAGGAAAAACTTCCAAAGAACACCAACAGTTTAAAGGGAAAAAATGGGAGAAACCTCGGGGAGAGCAACAGAGGAGGGATCCCTCTCCCAGGACGGACAGACGTGCAATAGATGCCGTGTGTAAATCGAAGAGATAATACATTTTACAGCGTAGGTAGACCAAATGTTTGGAAATGCATGTGTCTATAATAAGAAGAAGAATCCACGAGGATGTCAACAATCCTGTGGGAGCCATCAGGGAAGTAGTATGATGAGAGTCAGGCAGGACCACAGAGACAGGTTCAGCCACGACAAGTCCAGGACTCAAATGGAGAGGCACAACGTGTCTACGTACATGCACTCCCTTAGGATAGGGTGAGGGAAAAGAGTAGGAACTAAGATGTATGCGCCACATCTATACCATGAGCCGCATTGCTCCTAAAAAGTGTTTCTGGCACTGACAACAATCAACAGTTGTGCGTCGACTCGGCAGGGATCAAGGCACGTCTATGCCTCTCCCTGCCTTCCACCGTCTACACACACAACCAAATGACATACCATCAGTAAGGAAAAGAGTAAGAACTAAGATGTATAGGTGAAGAGGCACAACGTGTCTACATCAATGCACTCTTATTAGAAATGTGGCAGGATTTTTCATAAAACTTAGAGGAAAGGTGTAGCGTTGGCCATGAGGAAGCCAATACATTTTGGAGCGTATCCAAATCAACAGGCTGGTTCACGCATTACTTTTCACTCATGGAAGCAGCCTTGGAAGAGGCTTCTGCTCTGAGCCCTCTTGTAGTTTGGTTTGCGTTTATGTCTTTCCTGTTTCTACACATTCTTTTTAACCAACAGTGTAGGACCAAACTGATGCTGGTGTGTCTGAATGGGAGCAAAATCCTGTGGCAGGTTCGACATCTGGTGAAAAGACTGACAGGAGGCCAAATGAAACGACAGCATCAGTCTACGGCAGAACATGTGGACAGGAGAGGAATATCACCTCCGACACATGTAAGGAGAGATTGAAAAAAATTGTTTTAAATTGAATTCAAAAATGACATTGGAAATTATTTGTATTTGTGATTAATTCCAAGTCCTCCTCCTTCCTCCGGGCAGTTAATTGCCAACCTATGTTAGAGCTAGTTAACAGTAATGAGACCTTGATTTATAACACTGAAAGTGTCCTTGTAAAGAAATCTGCCCATTAGTATCCTTTCCCTCTGGGATGATGTTCCAACTGGTAAAATAATTGATCAGTATATTCATGATTTAGAAAAACTGCTTTTGGAGGTATGAAACTGGTCCCATTTTAAAGGTGTCAGATGTGAGTGGGAACTTTGAGCCTGATCCAGACAGACAGATCAGCTCTTCTCTTATTGCCTCCAAACATCTTTCACTACACTGACCAGCCGCAGAGTCAATAACAGGAAACACTTTGGCAGGAACAACGGACCCAATGCCCTTGGGCGAGCAATATAGAGGGAAGAGAGGGAGAGACACGGTAGTAGTTATGAGAGAATTTTATTTTTGTATTTGTTTCAATAGTTGAAGAGTTGTATTCTAAGGTGAAACAGTTGTACTGGTTTCTGGTTTTTACCAATTGCTAGGGCTGTCAGTCGATTAAAATATTTAATCGCATGATGTCCATAGTTAATCGCGATTAATCGCAAATGAATCGCACATTTTTTATCTGTTCTAAATGTACCTTAGAGGGATATTTTTCAATTTTTTAATATTCTTATCAACATATGAGTGGACAAATATGCTTTATATGTTTGTTTATTATCATTAGAACAATGACAAATATTCTCATGAATATTAAACACAACAACCTCTGAACATTACAAATATTCGCCTCAATTCAACCTGGAACCTCTCTCATACAATAATACCTGTGTGTGTGTGTGTGTGTGTGTGTGTGTGTGTGTGGTTGTGTGTGTGTGTGTGTGTGTGTGTGTGTGTGGAGACACTGTGATGGATCGTTGGAGCTATGTGCAGCTCAGGGCATATATGCTCGAACGGGAGCTGCCTGGACGCTGCAATCATGTTGCGCGTACTATCCGTGCTGAGTGTGCTGACTTTTCGTACAATGTCCCACTGTCTGGCTACCTGCATAAAGTCAAGTGCTCGGCGCAGTTGTGGGCGAAATGTCGCTCCTCTGTTTTCATTGAAACAGCTCCTTATATCCGTTAGCATCTGGTGCTAGGCTAGCTGCGCTAACAACAACAACAACACGTAAGGTGTGACCTCGCTCGCGCGAGTCGCGCCACACATACACACACCCTCCCGGATCCTCCCGATGGCCAGTCCCGGGCCTGCCGGTGAGCGTGGAAGTGTGGGTCTGCCCACAACGACGGGCTGCAGGAGCGGGGCTGTCAGCATCAGCTTGTAGATGGTATTTTTAAACTCGATGCGCTCGAAACTACGGGGCGGCCGAGGACAAAAAATACACATGCGTTAATCGCGTTTTAAAATAATTAGTGGCGTACATTTTTTTTGCGTTCAACCCGTTAATTAACGCGTTATTAATCCTGTTGTGGATCCTGAGTCCTGCATTCCTGAGTCCTGGATCCTGAGTCTGGATCTATGATCTTTGAGTCCTGCATCCTGAGTCCTGGCATCCTGAGTCCTGGATCCTGAGTCCTGGATCCTGAGTCCCATGGATCCTGAGTCCTGCGATCCTGTCACTGTGGTCCTGCCTGATTCTCACCATACTACTTCCCTGATGGCTCCC
This sequence comes from Trematomus bernacchii, assembly GCF_902827165.1. Classification (NCBI taxonomy): domain Eukaryota; kingdom Metazoa; phylum Chordata; class Actinopteri; order Perciformes; family Nototheniidae; genus Trematomus; species Trematomus bernacchii. The sequence continues at coordinate 136,725 of NW_022987710.1, forward strand.
ACAGGATTGTTGACATCCTCCTGGATTCATTATTTTTATTATAGACAATGCATTTTTTAAGCATTGGACTACCTATGTTGTACAGTATTATCTTTTTAATTTACACACAACATCTATTTCACGTCTGTCCGTCCTGTCCGTCCGTCCGTCGTCTCTGTTTCTCTCCTCGAGGTTTCTTCAATTTTCCCCATTAACTGGGGGTTTCTTTGGGAGTTTTTTTATTATAATAACTGCTCTTTATTGAGTTTCACACATTTAACACAACATACAAAACAATAAACAACACCCCCAACCCCCCACAGACACCACAGCACATCCACAATTGACAACAATTGAATAACAATACATAATCACAAATAATATAGAATAAAATATGTGTATACACACACGCATATACATCATGCTGGAATATCAATCAAACATACAAAACTATGAGGAATATTATTTTCAGTCTCTGCAACATGTGAGTTCAGGGTAATCAGTCAACAGAAGCCTCAAGCCGTCATCCATAGTTGATGTACTTAGCTCTCCAATCAGAAAAAATGCCCCCCCCCCCTGAGAAGTAAGGCTTTCAGGTCACTTGGCAAATAATCCAGAAAAGGTGACCAGACCCTCATAAACAGCCCATCATTGCCCCTTGAGGTAGCAAGCAGTCTCTCATGGGGAGAGTGTTAAAATTCTCCCTATACCAAAGGGTAACATTAGGAGCGGGGTCTTTTATCCCATCTTTGCAAAATACACTTCCGAGCAATTATGAGGAGTTCTCAAGAAGTTTGTAATGTGATGCAGGGAGAGTCAGTGCTCAAGAGCAGTGGTCACAAACCAGTCGATAATAATAGACTGACTCAAGTGATGCTGCATATTTTTGCAACTCACTGCACTTATGGTCTATACCAGCGGTTTTCAAAGTGTGAGGCGCGCCTCCCTGGGGGGGCGCCAGAGAGCTTCAGGGGAGGCGCAGCATCGAGAAAAAAAGTAACGAGAACAAGATGAGTAAAGTGTCACTTGCCACACTTTGGCTGTCTGTGGAGAGGACCGAGTTCCCCCACCTTTACAAAAGGTTGTTAAAAGTGCTCATACCTTCACCTCCACCTACGGTGTGAGTGCGGGTTTTTCCGCATTGACTTTGATCAAAGCAAGTTACCGGTCAAGGGCTGCAGCCAGAGGCTGATCTGCGTTTATTCCTGTCTACATTGCATCCCCGCCAGAGTCCTGCACGGGTCTGATTTTCAAGACCCGCTCACGCCCCCGCACCTGCAACGTGCAATACGAACCCGCCCCCGCCACCCGCCACATATTGCCAATTAGTTCCGCAAACCGACCCGACCCGTCGGCACAAGATCCGCAAACCGACCCGAACCCGCATATCCTAGGAGCACTGAAAACATGCAATTATTAACACACGCAGTTGCGTATTTGGCTCAAAAAGCGTGGGATGTTGGTTATTTTCTCCATGAACCAAAGCCTCCCAGACGTTGGATTTCGCTCTTGAGGAAGAGTTATTTACAATGCTGTATTCTCCGCTAGAGCTTCACCTCAGCCATTTCGAATGTGGCGCGCTCAGCAGCAGATTGATGCGGTTGCAGAGCGTTATGATTATGCGCGGTCCCGCGGGGAGAGGTCTGAGGACAACTACCACCCGCGAATCACTTTTTTTTGCGGGTCACCCGTTCGCTGGTACCGACCCAATGCAGGACTCTGATCCCCGCCAGGACTCTGATCCCGCAGGACTCTGATCCCCGCATCACCCGCATGTGCCGCATCAAAGACGCAGACTCATTGTTCCCAGCACTAAAGTAGGGGTGAGTGTATAAGGAGGCAAAGTTGATGTTCAGTGTGTTGCGGGAGCATATAAGGATTCATCCACGATGTTGGAAAATGTTAAAAATGTTTAAAACCACATATTTAAAACCATAAAGATAAAAAGGTTTTAAAAGTTATTTTTTAATGTTTTTAGGAGGGTGATGCCTACTCAGCCATTCAAATCGGTTGCAGTCAGTGAGTCAGCACGATAGATTCAAACACACAGAGACGAGACAAGAAGAGAGAAACAGTTGGAGTAACTTCAAATGGCGTGCTCAAAAAGAGAAGGTAGACAGCGAAACAGAGCATTTAATGACATTTGCTCTTATTGGACCTCTTTTGAAATGCAATTGAATACCCCTGCATTATAGCAACAACAACAATAATAATAATAATAATGATAGCAATAATAATTGGGAGGGGGGACGCGGCTTGTTCTCATGTTCTCTGAGGGGAGGCTCACCTTCCCAGACTTTGAAAACCCCTGGTCTATACCAACTACAACAAAATGAACATATTTTACCGTGATTTAATTGTAATACACGTTTTCAAAATGATGCCGTAATAACTACATACTGATACCGGTTAGTAAAAAACATGAATTAATGCTTTGACAAGTGTGCAGACAAGACGGCAGGCGAAAAACCTTTTTAAAATGCGTGTTTTCTGAATGGAGATCGGATCGATCAGGCCTAAACTAACGTTTGTAGCTGCTCTGTCCACACTCACAACAACATGATACAGACACAGATACAACAGCGACTGTATTCACCATGACACGGACAGTCTGTGGTTTGTACTTGTTTAACTTTTGTCCAGTTTCTGAATAGATATGAGGAGCTGTGAGAAAATGTGTTGAAAAATCGCACCGCGTCCGGTGTGAACGCACCAATGGTCTATGCATGGATAAAGAATGTTGTTAGAATTTTGAATTTGTAAGAATTGTTAAAAATAACTATTAATGTTAATGTTAAATGTTGCATGCAGCTTCAGTGGATTAAGCCTCACAGTTTAAAATGGCACTTTATGTATCTGCCTCACTGCAAGATGTTGTTTTTTTTTTTGTTGTGTTGTGTCAACAAAATAATGCACTCATTCACTCAAACAGAAAATAAGCTACATACATTTATATTTAGGATTGTAATGAAGGAATTAATGAAACTTAAAATGATAGGTATGATGTAAATATATATATTTATCCTTTTTGACATGTTAGTTATGTTGTGTTCTTGGTTTAATCAAATTGGAAGTTGCACCAAATGATTTGATGTAATTCAGATGCAATTAGCCGACATAAAAGGCCTCAAATTGTCTGGGCTGTCTTTTTCACTCAATTCTGCAATAGCTAGATCTCACCAAGGCCGAGGTCAGGGATCTTGGGCTTTAAAAAGGTTGGTGACCACTGCTGAAAACAGAAAGAACGTATAAATATACCTTATATAGGTATGGCCCTACAATATATCATTTAAATATAGCATGATAGGTCCACTTTAAGTTAGAATTAACACACTTAGCTATCTCTGGAACAACCTAAACTAGTTATAAATATGTTTATTCTTTACTTTCGGGTCACGTGAAACCATAATACACTAAACTATTAACACTGTAAATACTCTTGTTTGCCCGTGGTGAGATGACGAGGCTCCGTAAAAATAACCCTCTTTTTGTGAATTACTGAGTTTAGGCAAGTTAATAATGTTTAATGAAGTTGACTACGGCATATTCATATTTGTTAGTGCTTTTCATGTCAATCGGCGAACATACATTAAAGGTCACCTATTATGCAAAATCCACTTTTTCATGTCTTTTATACATGAACATGTGCCCCCTCTGTGTAAAGAGATTCTGAAAGTTTCACTTTTTGTCCTGATCCATTTATATAAAAACCTGTCTGAAAATGAGCTGATCAGATCTTGGCCACTTTATGATGTCATAAACGATTTTTTGGGTTGTGTAACCATTAGCCAATACCAACTTGGTAACACCCACCCACCTTATCACCTAAATCTCCTCTAGAGCACCATAGTGTTTCAACAAGAAACAGGGCTGATGAAACAGATGGGATTATGGCAGCTTTTCTCAAAGTGTGGAGCCCGCCCCACTGGTGGGGCGCAGAGATGTAATAGGTGGGTCGCGATATGGACGCGATGAACGGGAGATTATTATATTTTTTTTTTTTAATACATTTTTTTGGACCTCAGGCCGGAATCGAACCTAGGTCCTCGCGGGCGGTGGCTAGGTAGTGGACTGTTACAGCCGGATACTCGCAACGGCGGTGGAATTTCACAGCGCCGCTTGCCGCCGGAGCCTCGCAACGTCGGGTGTTTTGCGGGGAGCGGCGGAGTATGCGGCGGCGGCTGTACCGGCGCACCGGCGCTGTGAAAGTCCACGGCCCACCTATGCCAGAGCCAGCGGCCACACGAAGGCAGCAGCCCACAATGGCAGCGGCCCACGGGAAAAGTCCCGAATCTCCCGGTGGCCAATCCGAGCCTGCTCAAACACACACAACTGAAACCAAAATGAACGTGAATTCTGGCTTGGAGGGGGAGAGGGAGTATCCAGTAATTGGGCAGAGAGAGCTGTGCCACATTTTTCTTCCCTTCGCCACATTTTATCTCTGTGAAATGGGCTTTTCAGCTGTTGCAACACTGAAAACCAAATACAGATCTAGGCTCAACATTGAGCACGACTTGAGTGGCATATCAAGCCTGCAACCGCGTTTTGAAAGATGTGTGGTGCAAAACAGGCTCATTACAGTCACTAATAATCCAGTGATGAGACTCATGCATTCAATTGGTCATTTGCATTGCTGAATGTATTTCCTGAATGTATTGATTTGTTATTGATTTTCTCCCATTTTGAACTGATGTTATTTGTTATTGATGTTATTTGTTATTATTGAGTGATGTTATTGTTATTGATTTTATTTGTTATTATTGACTGATGTTATTTGTTATAAGATGTAGAACCTGACGTTATTTAAATACATTTGACAATTTTAAGCTTGGCCCTACCATTGATAACACAATTGCATAGTAGGCCCTTTTTCTATATTTTTGGAACTCAGCCCATTTGAGGCAAGGATTGACACCATTGCATTTTTATTTTCTCTATTTCTGAACTGTTATTTGTTATTGATGTTCTCCGTTTTTTAGCTGATGTTATTTGTTTTAGATATATTGTTATAGAACGATACATTTGACCATTTTTAAGCTTGGCCTACCATTTTATTGGAGCGATGAGGGACAGGTGGGGCTTGGAGCACTGGATTATGGGATTCTACAATTCATGATCCGTTTGGTATTTCAAGCCAAACACTTCAGAGTCATGTTTTGTATATATCTGAGACCTATAATATATTGATGAAAAACAGTATGATAGGGGACCTTTAAAATGATCGTGAGGATGATGATTGAATGATGATTAAAAATTGTTAGTGTGAGCCGGGCTGCATTTCCTAACGTCGGATGGGATGAAAAAACAAACCGATTATTTCTGTAGTTGTAGCTTTGTAAACGCCAACATGGATTAAGCCACATTATTTTGTTAAATAAAAACATGGTCATATTTTGTAAATGATTCCATGTCTCTTATTTAGCGCAGAATATGATATCAGTGACAGTGGGAACTTAAAAAATATCCGTTATCAGAGTAAATCCCCCTTGTTGTACCTCGGCAGAGAAAGAAACATTACAGCCTATTATTTAATCTTGTTTAAAAATTATCTAAATAAATGTGTGTCCCGGCCCATACATGTTTTTCAGATAAAGCCACGGCATCAACAGTAACTTCTCTACTTTACAGTATATTCACTTTTCACCTCCCGTTTTGCTTTCAACCCACCAGCTTTTATGGAGAGAATACGTTTTGTAATATTCACCAGAGGCATGTTTTCTGCTACACTTTATGCATAGAAACAACCAGCTGTCCTGTGTCTGTGTTAGAAGCAGCACCCTCTAATCAGTGGCAGCTTCCATCACTGCTCCCCCTGGTGGAAGGATGAGCCACTGCAGCTGGTTTCTATATAATTTATCGTCTGAAACGTATTCACTACGCCATGCGGGGGGGGGGGGGGGTTTCCTTTCGGCAAGGGCCGGCAAGGGCCTGCCACGGCCCCACTAAGATTGGGACGCGCAAAATTAGTGGCTACATCTGTATATATATATATCTATTAAGAGGCATTTTATGTGTTAACCTGTTAAGCCCTGAGCCTGTTTTTCAGGTCTCAGGCTCGAAAATGACATTCCCAGAACAAATGACCATATCTTCCCTTCTAAAAGGGTTAAATTAATAATCTTTTTTCTCAAAGTAATGATAAACCTGTGAGTTGGATGTAGAAAAGTCAGAATCAATATAGATGTTTTTTATTTTAAAGAAAATTCAGATTTTACATAGTAAAAAACTGTAAATTATAGTGTCCGTCCAAAATTCTTTTTTACTTATAGTGAAAACTACCCTTGGATGATGGGTTAGTAGACTAAAAGCTTTAGGAATCCAAAGTACAACATATAATAAGTACCCTGTATCAAGATTGATGCAAAACAAGTGACATTTGACCTTTTTAGAAAGATTTAGCAAAAATAAACCACTTCTGGGGTCATTTGGGTGGATTTTCCATATCTCTGGCTTCCCTTGCTCGATTTTGATGGTTGACACCTCTTTCTGACCGTTAGAGCCAATAGAATTGAAGGGGGAGTCCCCCACACACACCACTCATTGTGAAGAGAAAAGGTGGGGGCTTCGCGCATGTAATTTTCCATCAGAGTGGACCAATCTCTAGCTTTGACATCTGGAAACGGAAATAAAGCAGTTTTTAATGCTTATGGATTATCAGAAATCATTTCAAAGGGACACAGACACATTAGATTAACCTATGGATTAACTTCAGCAGCGTTTTTATTGTTTTAATGCCATTGAAGACCACTTTGGAGAGACTACAGAGCCAAGGTAAAAATGTTAGCATTTTTAGCTACCTAGCGTCACCTGTTTTGATGTCCGTTTTTGCTTATAACGTCGCAAATACGTATAATTCAGTGATAATGTCGGTGTCAATCGATTCTGTGTCACCTCACAATGTGAATCGATGTGTTGGATGTGGTGAAAAGATAAATAATAAGGTTTTGTGAGTGATTTTCGGTTGCAGTAAGGTGTTAGCATTTTTTCGCTCGTTGCTAATTCAGAGGCTCAGTGTTAGCATTGTGGGTTTTCTTTTGAAAAAAAATTAAAATGATCAGTTAGATGAGTTTCTTCCCGTTACATGGATATAAAACATTCATAGTTTTATTAAATGAACATGCCCTCAGACACTGTTTCCTGCAAGATGTTGCGGCAGTGCCCCGGTACCGGGGTCTTTCGGGCTTAACAGGTTAAAGGATATACAAAGAATGTATGCGCGCAATAAACAAACAGCCTGATTATCTTAGATTTGAGGACTTTTAAGATAATTTAAATGAGTTAGTTTGGTTCAAAATCAAATGGACAGTAAAACCAATGCCTGGAGCATTAAGATTTGAATGAATTAGTTATATTAAATATTTGATGGAATTAACGTTACCTGATACAAGACCTGTCCATGTAAGCCATATTTGAGGATGTGGTTACCCTTCAATGTGTCATAAGAGCGACTGACGGACCCATAGGAGGTCGTCTACTTAATATTAAGATCAAGGGAAGAACGCCCTTTAAAAAGATACACACACACACACACACACACACACACACACACACACACACACACACACACACACACACACACACACACACACACACACACACACACACACACACACACACACACACACACCACACACACACACACACACACACACACACACACACACACACACACACACACACACACACACACACACACACACACACACACACACACACACACACACACAGAGAGGATGTGAGGAGGAAGAGGAGGAAGAGGAGGCTATGGGGGGGAGCAGAGGTCTGGATGTGAAGCTGTGCCTAAAGATAAAGTGCAAGGCAGGGGAGGAAAAACTCTACAGACCAGGGTTTCCCAAAACTACTCCCCAGCTAGCAACGAAGCTAAACATAAATAGTTTTAGTTGCTATAAAGATAAAAGAACGTTTATCCCTTTGTAACTCAGGAACGTGTCTTGTCACAGATAGCAAATGTGCAGACATGTTATTCACATCAACTTGTTTACCAGTCACCAAAACAGGAAAAGAGAACAATTCTTAGACCAATGGAATGATACATGAATGTCAAGCATTTTTCACGAGCTGGTTATCAAATCTTGGGTGTTAGCACCTGAACACACAAATGAAGTCTGTTTTTATATAGGCAAACATGTGCATAGATATTTGCATAGATTTACAACAACCGCTGAAAAAGATGCTTTGAAGAAATGGAAAAATATGTACCATTAAAACTAAACTATCTACTATTTTGAGTTACATCATCCCACAGGTATTAATGTTGACAAAAATGTTTTGTTTGACTTGTGTTATGTTATGAACCTTAGAAGCTGCAGCCTGGTCGTGCAAACAGATGAGGTTTATCCGGAGAGTCAGCCTCTGTCACTGTGACACTCCTCACTGTTCTCTCTGTGCAGTGTGAGAACCGAGTCACACCCGCTTCACCGTGTCCATCCACCACCAAACAACCATAGGGAGGTCATTAACTCTGTGTGAGGGTGGTTGTGTGTGATCCAAAATAGTTTTTATACATTTCAGAAACAGACCTACCAGTCTGGTCAAACAATTCTGTTCAGAGTGTATATTTCAACAAGAATATGATGGCTTCTCATGGGTTTTGTACAGACATTTATAGTCCCCACAGAAAGAATCCAAAAGACTTATTTTTTCCTCTGGTCCACAGTTGGACAAACGCCTCACTGGGAACTACTTCTATCTCTGCAACAGCATAAAAGATCACACAATATCTATGATATAATGACCTGTCTCTGCAAATGACAGTGTCAAACAACATCACACCCTCACATTGAGAAGGACTTAGCACATAATTGGCACTTTACTTTTAAAATGTGCTTTTGAAACTGATAATCAATACTAGGGATGCACCGATTTAAAAAATGGTTGAGCGAGCGTACTGTCTGGAAGTTTCCCGGCAGTAGCAGCGGTATAACAAAGTCAGAAATATAAACAACGGCCTCCCAAGATCATTGAATGTTGGATTTCATTTACCAATCTTGCAGACACCCGCTGCACCTCCTCCGCAGCAGAGGCTCCTCAGAGGAGAGGAGACTTTGTATACCGTATGAATGTGAGAAGAGACAGACAGGATAAAGACGCAGCAGCAGGTGGAGGAGGATGTAGGTTCTGTTATTACCTGGTAATCAAGGATGCTGAAGCCGAGGCCTTTGTCTCTCTCCTTCTGCAGCTCCAACACCTGCACATCTGGAGACCACTGGGCAAGCTCCCCTTCATCTTCATCTTCATCTTGCTCCTCCTCCTCCTCCTCCTCCTCCTCCTGGCTGTGTTGAGTCTCCATCAGCTCCTCTTCTCCAGGGGATTCCTGCTCATGATACACAGTGACAACGGACACTTGAAACTACTATTGAAATATTTTAAAGAAATAAAGTAAAGTAAAAATACTAAGTCATTTCAGAGTAGTAATTGTAGTATAGTTATTACTAGAGTGATTATATGATTCTGATGTAGAAGTATTAAGTAAAATGTTAATAAAGGTATATGCAATATTGCACACAGTTGCATCCAAATAAGATGACAACAATATATCAAATTATACGAAGATAAAATAAAATCATACATCAATAATGTCAGAGAAGTGTGTAATAGTCCCTCTAACAATAAATGTTTTTATTTCAATGTCAAAATCTAATTCTCAAATTCATCCAAAACCATTCAGTTTTACAATGATCATGTCTTTGTCCTCCAGCTGGGACTGCCAAACGTCAGGCCCCAAAAATAAGTTCAACTATATATTTCTAGAAGTTTAGAAGGCATCTTGCATGTGCAGTAAAACACTGGAGACACAGTGAGACTGAGTGAGACACGGTGAGAGATAGTGAGACAGAGTGAGACACGGTGAGAGATAGTGAGACACGGTAAGAGACAGTGAGATACAGAGATAAAGTCATATACAGTAAGACACAATGATATAGAGTGAGACACAGTGAGACAGAGGGAGAAACTGTGAGACACAATGATACAGAGTGAGAAAGAGTGAGGCAGAGTGATCCACAGTGAGGGAGTGAAAAATGAGAGTGAGAAACACAGTGAGACAGAGTGAGAGAGTGAGACACTGTAAGACAGAGAGAGACATTGGGACAAAGTGAGACAGAGTGAGACTCAGTGAGAGTGAGACACAGTGAACAAGAGTGAGACTGAATGAGACAGAGTGAGAGAGTGAAACACAGTGAGACAGTGAAACACAGTGAGACAGAGTGAAACACAGTGAGACACTGTAGGACAGAATGAGACGCAATTGGAGAGAGTGAGACCGAATGAAACAGAGTGAGACACAATAGGACAAAGTGAGACGGACTTGTGAGACAGAGGGAGAAACTGTGAGACACATTGATACAGAGTGAGGCAGAGTGATACACATTGATACAGAGTGAGAAAGAGTGAGACACAGTTAGGCAGAGTGATTCACAGTGACACACATTGAGACAAAGTGAGAGAGTGAAAAATGAGAGTGAGAAACAGAAACACAGTGAGACAGAGTGAGACACTGTAAGACAGAGTGAGACACATTGGGACGGAGTGAGACAGAGTGAGACTCAGTGAGAAAGAGAGAGACTGAATGAGACAGGGTGAGAGAGTGAGACACAGTGAGAAAGAGTGAGAGAGTTAAACACAGTGAGACAGAGTGAAAAACAATTGGAGAGAGTGAGACAGAATTAAACAGAGTGAGACACAATAGGACAGAGTGAGAGAGTGGAACATAGTGAGACACAGGGAGATAGAGTGAGACACTATGGAACAGAGTCCCATTGAGTGAAATTTAGTGAGAGTGAGACACAGGGGGACAGAGAGAGACAGGGAAACAGAGTGAGACAGAATGAGACACAGTGAGACACAGGGGGACAGCATGAGACACAGGGAGAGAGAGTGAGACACATTGAGACAGGTCACCTGTTTAAGTGCTTGCTCCTGCACAGTGGCGCTTTGTCTCTTCTCTGTCTGAGTGCAGAGCATGGACGACAGCTTCAGCTCAATCTGAAATAAAAAGCAGCAACGTCAAATTTAGAATTCACCCATTTTATATATTATAAACTGCAGCAAAACAATATGTTCATGTGTTTGCAACACAGTTATTATGTCAGAATAATCACAATATTGAATGTGTGTGTCCCTTGTTGCTCTTCAGAATCAGAATACCTTTATTAGTCCCACAGAGGGGAAATGTACGTTGTTACAGCAGAAAAAGAGCCAAAGACAGCTTAATGTTACTTATAAGCATGCATAAAAAAGTATTAAAGTAAAAGTTATAATATAATAAAAAATGAAAAGTTACACAATTTACAAAATACACATCCTGTAACAGCCAGGTATATATTGCACAGTTATTAACGGCATATATATATATATATTGCACATATAGCACATATTGCACATAGTTGGTTGGTATGTAACAGCAAGGGGTGTTATAGTCTGTGTTGTGTGTGTGTGTGTGGAGGGGGGGGGGTCTACTACTTACCTCATCCACACTGGGTTTTGACTGTCTCATTGGTCCAGGTTGTAGTACGGGATCAGATCCTGGCTCAGATTCAGATTCAGATTCTGGTCCCAGTTCGGAGGTCGGGTGTCGGCAGCAGACCAGAGTAAAAGGGGGCGGCACTTCTTTGAGGAATGCAACCACTTCACGACGAGACTTACCGTACAGCTGAACATCATTCACCTACACACAATACAAACACCAGCTTACATAACCTTTACTTCAACATGAATCAAGATGGCCAACTCGTTCTGAGAATAGCCTTTTTGGCAATATCTCCAAGCCTAAAGGTCATCCATACATTGAAAGAGAGGTCGTTTTATATGGTTTGCTTTAATTAATCAAGGCAGTAAATAACATGAGTTTTAAAAGCTATAAAGAGCTAGGTGACATCAGGGGGGTATACTAAGAAGCAAGTTTAACAGAGCCATGGTTTTGTAAAATCTAAACTCCTCATCAGAGATAAGGGATCCTATCAAGGTGGTTATCAACTGTCATTGTGAACCCTGGCTTTCCTCCTCAGGCTCTGAGCACGCTCATGGGAGGCATTTGGTGCATCATTTGATGCATCAAAGGGAACCATCACTGCAAAGCAACCTGTTGCTGAACATATTAGAGGAATACAGGAGGATATCTACTGTAGCTAGTATTTGTGTAAATTCACACAAAATATATTGAATTTACCAAATGATGCAGTCTGTGCCTCCCGTCTCTGTTCATAACTTGAAAACCACCCATTTTAGCTCTTAAAATAGAACATATTCCAATGTGGTAAAATGATGGTTTCAAAGAATTAAACCACTTTCTGTATTCACGTGAAATTCATACTGATGAATATTAAAAAGTGAAACATTAAGCCACATGCACATTTTTTGTTTTTTTAAAGTCAGTGGGCAAATGGCAAGAAAATACTAAAGGACATATTATATAAATAATATAAAACAAAATACACACAACTAAATATGAACATTTTTCCAAATATCATCTAAAATAAGAACATCAAATGTTATGTATTTTACTTCAGATGTTCTGCTTCAATAATATAGGCTGCTGCAGAAAAGATAAATGCATGTATGTGCTACTGCAGCATTAATGTAAAGGTACTGCTACACACGTTTACATATAGAAAGTATGCCCGCAGCTAAGAATCTGAACAGCTCCTAGACTGACTATAAAGTGACAATATTCTATACAAGGAAGAAGTTAGGGACAATTCCAATCGTAAACTATTAACTGAACTTGGTATGGAGCACGTTATGTCTACAGCATACATTGCCATGATGATCTAGCCAGTTTAAAAGAGAGACACTTTCTTTATACGGAAAACTCTGGAATAAGGGTCAACTAACCTCAATAACTCTGTAATCTGGCTATGTAGTACACCCCTCAGCTCAACATTCAATCAGAATTGCACTTGTTTATAGATGATGACTTCTTGTGCTGACATAAAAAGACCAAAAAACTGTGGATCCAGGGTAGAGCCGTCTGGTACTCCTTATGGAGTTTTTTATCAGCAAAGATGAAGCAATGTGTCTGTGTGCAAAAGTGCAAATGTATCCACCTCCAGAAGCTCGTCCTCTGGTCTCAAGACTCCATGTTTCTCCACAGGGCCTCCAGGGACTACTGAGGAGATGTAGTGGTGACCATCGAACGAGTCCAGCTCCACACCAAGACGCAGAGTGTGGACAGGCAACAGCTGCAAAACCATACATCATAAGGTAAAGATACAAGAAAACTACAGATAATGGAATTCAAAATTCTAACTTTACATCAGGGGCGAGACGCCTTGGACGAAATGCTATCTAGAAACCCATCCATTATTGTCTGACAACAATTACGCTTTTTTCATTTAAAATAAAACCGTTTAATGATGTCAACTTGCTGATTGTGTTACATTTTGGTCGTTGGTGTCGTTTTCAACTCCAACCTCGCATCTTAGCAGTTATGAAGTGAACTGGAGTGTAAACAATGAGGGGCAAACATAAACAAAGTTTTATTTATATATGTTTTCTATACTGGAACCCAAATCAAATTGGTTGTAGTCTAAAGAAGTGTATGTATTTCCATAATTGATTCAATGCTTAGACCAGTTAAGTGTGACAAGCTTCAGTTCAGATGTCTGAGTGTTATACACCTTAGAGGATTTTCTGTAGCTCTGCATCATCTTCAATGACAGGATCCAACTTCACCACCTGACAACACACACAAACAAAATAGTCAGTATTGAACATCCATGAAGCTGGACTGTCAGTAAAAATGTGTAATATTATGAGATCTCACCAGAACTTGGTAATTTGGTCCCAGAGCCTGCTCCCATTTAGCCCAAAGTTCTGCATCTCTAGCTACACACACACACAGAGAGAGAGAGAGAGGATTCGACGAAGGAGGAGGTGAGGAGATGGAGAGAGAGAGAGAGGACCCGAGAGAGAGGAGAGAGAGAGGAGAGAGAGAGGAGAGGAGAGAGGAGAGAGAGCGAGAGAGAGGAGAGAGAGAGAGAGAGAGAGAGAGAGGAGAGAGAGAGAGAGAGAGAGAGAGAGAGAGAGAGAGAGAGAGAGAGAGAGAGAGAGAGAGAGAGAGAGAGAGACTGTGTAAGCAATGGAACAGATGTAAAATTACTACATTACTATGCAGCCATTAAAACACAGCAGCTTCCAACAGCTCACCAACTCCAACCTAAGGTACTGTAACACAAAGCATACAAAATGTGACACAAAATAAGTTGTACTGCAGCAAAAGTACAATTGTAAGAGTAGTTGCATGTGTAGTTGCAGGAGGCTGTGGCTCAGTGAGCTAGTGAGCTGATCTTCTGATCAGGAGATCAGGGAGCACTGGTTCAATCCCCACTGCAGTCAGCATGTCGTCGTGTCCCTGGGCAAGACAGTTCACCACCTCAAAAATGTCCTTTTTAAAGTGAAGTTTGTGAAACTGATGACTGTTGTTGAAGGGTTTTTATCTGACATGACATTGAATGCATATCAGTAAAATATGTTTAACTTTCCTTATTCAATTGATCAGTTCAGACTTTTTGGGGAATTAATCATCAGCTGAGGCATCCAGAAAACTAGTACTAACAGTTCTGTGTGTAGTACTGTTACACAGCTGCGAGTACTGCAGCAGAGCAGGAAGAAAAGCCGTACTGTAGTTCTGCTGCAGTGCAAACCTTTCACTACATCCCTGCTGCAGGCTGACGGTCACCTCATTGGAATTCACCGTTAGAAGCAAAAAAAGCCAAATGACTCAAATGTAAAGTAAGCAAATTCTACTGTGGAGACTGTGTGATTTAAACACATTAACAAACACACACACACAAATGTCTCAGCAACAATACCTTCTTAGAACACAGAAGAACAAATGTGTTCTTCAGAGCAGAGTGAGGGCATTAGTTTGAAGTCAGAGCAGATTACAGATCGCCTCTTTGAGGAAAACCTTCTGTGTGAGCCTTCAGGCTGCAGGGGAAAAGTCCATTGCTGCGCTCAAGAAAAACAAGTCTATGTTTTCACAAATCTCCATGCATGTTGGAGGTATTTTGAAGCAGGTCTGGCGGTGTTACAACAACAGTCTCTGATTAAATTAGCATTGCTAACCTTTGCCTTCACAGCGCAATTAATCTGCTGCGTTTGGCTGAATAAACAGGGTAATACATCGCTGCGAGGCTGTCAGACGGCTCGGACACTTTACATCTGCTGCCAGGGAGCAGGCAGGCGGCGTGCTAAGTGTTAGCGTGGCGTTTTGGCCACTTAGCAAAGCTAATGAGGAATAAAAAGAGAGGAAATAATTCAGAGAGAAATGCTGTTAGAGGCTTGCGTTGACATGTCTGCAGATGCCACACTTAGGAAGCTTTTAAAACACTGATCTGAGTTCATTCCATGAATCCACTTCCTGTTTGAATGTAGACACATCTTTTTAAGATTCAATATTTTTTCAGAAATGTTTTATTATCTTTCAGTTTGCAATGTAAATAATTAGAACCACATTTTATTTAAAATAATCATAAATAAATTAGCCTGTAAACATGAAAAAATAAAGCCTTCAGCTGTGTTAAATCTTGGCAGAGGAGTTGGCTATAAACAGTCATTTATAAGTGTGCCAGTTAATCTACTTAACACCAAAATATATCATGTCTTTTGGCCTCAGGGGTCAAACTATTATACATCTTAATTGCCCAACATGTTTGGGATGAGTGGAATATATGAGATTGTTCAGGCTGTATATGTATACTTATTTAGTTGTTTGTGTTATCTGTGTATTACATGTAGAAAGCAATAACATTTTTGTTCAATCCATCAAGGTCTGAATCACAGTTGGAATTGTGTGTAATCCTGACTTTGCTCAATCTTTTCTGCTTTGGATTTCAAATTCTGGAAGGTTTCTCGTATTGTTAAAATAAAATAACTAATTTAGTCCTTTTCACAACTCAGGACTACATTTACCCCATGCGTAATTCTTCCACCACCTACAAATCATGAGTAACATTCAATCCATACCAATATATGAGTGGTTTGAACATAAATCAATTGGAAAAATAAATATCAAAAGCTTCTTCTTTAAGGAAGAAAGTTCAAAGATATAATTATGATCAAGTGTTTGTTAACAAGCCTGCTATTAATGTTAACCCTGGGGGGAACACTTTGGGTCCCATTTGGATGATGAGATGTGGCAAAAAATGTTTTTGAATGCAAAGAAGATTACATGTTCTAATAAATCCGATGATTATTCACAGTCTACACGTTACCCCAGCTTTTCGATGTAAATATGATCCTATGTGCTCTTCATTATGCTTCAAATGTAAAAGACATAAGCACATTTTCAAATTGCTTTGTATGCTGCACGCCTCACAATTCTCCAGAAATGGTTGGATGAAGATCCACCTGATATTTTGTTATGGTTTGAAAAACTGATGTCAATTTTGCCATTGGAGAGGTTGTCAAACGTCATAAGAGGAACTCTGGATGACTTTGTCAGGAACTGGTCCCCAATTGCATCATACATGAAAGGAATGATCCAGTGTTTAACTAGGCATAAATATAACAGAATAATTATTCACACGAGTACCGCACAAGGTTGTTAGTGCTGCCGTTTTTTCATTTTGTCGGTTTTACTATGTTATGTCTTAAATCTTTTCCTATTGTCTCACCTTGTAACTGCTGAAAAAAATAAATATTGAAAAACAAAACCTGCTCCTCCTCAGAGGATGAACCTTTAGGAAATGTTTATTTGCTTGCTATGATTATTTCTGTATGTTAAATAAGCTAGATCATTAGTGTATTTCTTTTTGTTATTCAGAGGAAACATACAAAACAACTGATGAAAATAAGTGTACCCATTATCATTCAAAATATAATAATTGCGGTAAAAACCATTAGGGGATTACTTGTGCCAGCAGTGTGCATGTACCCCTTGTTTGTTGTGCTGTGTTTGGGTACGTTCTTTCCACATTTGGTGCTGTAAAGCCAAACGCAGACTAATCATTACTCTTTGTAGATTATAGGAGCTATGGCAATGACCAAAATATAAGAATTTGAAAACTCAGCTTCTCGGAGTTCTCAGTTTTTTTAGTAATTCAATAAAAAAAATAGGTCTGAAGGAGATAAGAGCTCTAAATTGCTCTTCTGTTTCTAAAAATCACTTGTTCCTCTCTGGCCTGGAGGCTGACCAGAGCAGAACAAAAAAATGGCCCTGAACGGGGCAAATTAATCTTTGTGGATGCTAGAGGAGGAATCGCTAGCTTTCTGCAGAGACTTTGGGAAAATTACACCTAGTTGTAAACACATGTTTCATCTTAATCTGTTTGACAGGACAAAGACTTCAGACAGGTAATAGGAAGAAAAGCTCAAAATTAACTTCTCCCACAGGAGCAGATTACTGATTTAATAGAATATAATCATGGAGTCAGTGGGAAATAAAATCCACAGAGCCCTTGTACCATTTGAGCCCGATTTTCACTATTAAAGATCCATTGTAAGTGTACACAACTGAAAAAAGATAAGTATTTCAAAAGAAAAATGAAAATATCTTAAATTGCCACATGATAGCTTTTTTATAAAATATTTTCCTATTTTTTCCATTTTCTTTTCTCTTCTCCGTTTTATACCATACTAACCATTGTAGCCATACAGCAGGAAACAGTTAATATACTTTTAATTACTTGAGCAATTCTGAATTGTATTACTCTCATAATAAAGATAAACTCAGGATTGAAATACTTAATTGTCTGATTTATTTGCTACAGTATGTGTTGCATTATGGGACATGCTCTTAAAAACAGAGCAATTTGCTGCTATTACAGTCAGTGTTATATTCAGTCATCTCTCCATGTTACAGTTTGGCTGAAGAAAATGAAGAAGTCAAATGCCCTTTTTTGCCAGACATTTTAACTTGTTATGGCAGGTGAAAAAGCACAGGTGAAACTACCCACATTTACCATGTCTCTGTCTCAAGAGGCCTCTCTCCAGCCTTTGTTCAACTGCAATGCTTTTGACTTGCCTTGACATATCAATATGTCGTGAAAAAAAAAAAGTCTATTGGAGCCCTCAGTGTCTGTCTATTTGCATCTATTTGTCCATCCATCTACCTTTATCCAGGGATCTCTCCAGGGTTATGGGTTTCTTCCTGACCACACTGAGCAGCACAGTTTGACCCGTCTTCTTCATCACCTCCAGAACTTCCTGATTGTTCATACCATGGAGACTGACGCCATTCAACTGTTGCGACACACAAGAGGACAGAGAGAAAGAAAAGTAGAGACAGAGACAGGGAAAGGAGTGATAACATATGCCAGATCAGGTTGATCTGTAATCTCTCTATAGTCGTTACATGTTAAATGAGATGGACAGAGAACCTCTTGTCCAGATTAAAAAGTTTGACCTATTTAATAATAATATTTTGGATGAAATCTTTCTCTTACAGCGAGCAGGCGGTCGTGGACTTGGATGTTTCCGCTTTGATCTGCAGCACTACCAGGAACCACATGTTTCACAAAAACACCAACTGCGTCTGAACAGGGAGGGGAGAAGGAGACAGAGAGGAGAGAGAGTTTACATTTTATTGGACCAATAAAAACAGAGCAGCACAATAAGGAAAATATGCAACGCTTCATAAACCTGTTTCATAAAAGGATAAACAACACCACTCCAGATTTTGTGGGCTACAAGTTGAGACTGTGAAATGTAACAGACTGTGTTGAATAAAACAAATGTTGCATCTTCAACTTGACAAAATTCAGATCCATATGAATTCCTTCACAACGTGTAAAATGTAAAGGCCCTCAGATGTAAGTTCTTTTGAACTGTATCAGTTGATAGCAATAACAATATAAGCCATGCAATTGTGCAACTGGTTCACAGGAAACCCCCCCAAAGCCCCAACACAAAGCGGCGTACCAACCGCTGGAACTGCGACAACAGCAATGTCATCTCAAATGCCGGCAGCACGGATCAAGGTTTACTGTAAATCTGTGACCTCATCCGTACCCAGACATCTACCCGCTCTCTACGCTCCAGCCACGCTCCTCTTTTTTACATCCCCCGCACACGTCTCCGAACAATGGGAGACCGAGCCTTCTGCTCATTCGCCCCGCGCCTCTGGAAGTCCCTTCCAGGTCAGCTGAGATCTGCCCCTTCCACCGAGGTCTTCAAAACCGGCCTTAAGACCCTCTTCTTTCAGCAGGCCTTCCAATAAACTTTGAGCATGGTACACCTGGAGTACTGCCATTTTTATCGCTATCTCCGACTTTTATTTTATTTATTTATATTTAATTTTATATTTAATTTAAAAATTGTATTTAATTTTGTTTTAATTTGTATTATTATTATTTGTTTAATCTCTCAAATTGTATCAGTGTCCTTTGCTGTGAAGCGCTTCGAGATTTGTCTTGGCAGATGAGAAGCGCTATATAAATGACATTTATTATTATTATTATTAACTGCCAAAGTCTGTTCACAGTTCCTTCCAGCCGTTAGTATGCCGTTGAACAGAGTATTTTATGGAAGCGGAAGTAATACGATAATTTTTAATTCTATAAAATCATTTTCAATTACTATTTTGTATACAGTATGTGGCCCTGTAATAAGCGGGATAATGTGCAGCGAGGCAGTCATTATTGAAAAAGAAAAAACAACAACTTTACTTAACCTCTGAAATTTCCAAATTGACCAATCAGAATCGAGTATTCAACTGTGTAATAATAAAAGTTATACAGCTGCACTATTGTTGTTTTACAGTAAACGTTCTAAGGCAAGGCAAGTTTATTTATATAGCACCTTTAAACACAAGGCAATTCAAAAGGTTTAACAAAAATGAAAGATATCAAGAGCATTAAGAAATAGTGCAGCAGAAACATATTGTAAAATGCCATTTAAAAACACTCATTTAAAATCAAAGATAATCAAAGATAATTAAAGCTGCAAGCAGCGTTGAGCGGGTCTTCGACACTCGGCAGGCTGTTGTCCACACGTCGACGTGTCACGGTGTTTTCCGGACTCGGCCATTGGCAAATGTGGGAAGTTTCAGGCCGATCGGACAATAGGCGCGTTCACACCAAGTACTTTGCCGTATTTAGTGCCGGCACTCAGTGCCCCGGCACTTATTACCCCAGGGCATTTAGTACAGATCGCGTTCATACCGGAGTACTTTTCCCTGAGGGAAGATTACGCAAATGAGCCGCTGACGTCACTTCGTCTTCTTCTGCTTTGGGTTTACTGGCAGGCCGCAAACAACTTCACGGCGTATACTGCCACCCGGAGTCCCCGGCCGGAAGTCCCTGGAGTTGGGGACTGGCTTCAGTAGAAGCTGCTGGGTGTCTAATTGACATAGAGCTGTTCAGGGCCGGACCATTCACCATTATCTGAAGTCTGGTGCCGTTTGGACGATTTTCCATTGAGTTATGACAACACCGTGTTTCATGGCGAGGGATCTGTCGCCATGGCAACGGCATATGATGACACCACATAATTGACATAAAGCTATTGAGGGCCGGACCATTAGCCATCATCTGAAGTCTGGTGCTGTTTTGACCATTTTCATAGGAGTTACGACAACATCGTGTTTTTTGGCGAGGGATGCATTGCCATGGAAACGGCATATGGGGAGATCTCAGATGTCACGTAAAGCTGTTGAGGCATGGACTGGTGATATACAAGTGAAGATTTGGGGGCGAACGGACCGTGTCCATTGGAGTTACAGCGACATCGTGTTTTATGGCGAGGGATGTGTTGCCATGGTAACGCCACATTATGTAACATCATATTTGACGTAGAGCTGTTCAGGGCAGCAGTGTTAACCATCATGTGATGTTTGCGTTCTGAGCATGTCAGTTGGAGTTATGACATCATCGTGTTCCATGGCGAGGGATCGCCGAGCATAGAGCTGTTACTGCGCGAGCAATTACAATAGGGTGTTCGCCGACCTCTGGTCTCAGACCCTAATAAAACATGAACAACATAGGTACATGAATACAGTTAGAGTTACAGTGCAGTGTAAGATATGAATAGTTCAATTAAAAGCAGCGGCAAAAAGAAAAGTCTTCAGCCTGGGTTTAAAAGTAGTAAGAGTTGCAGCGAACCTGCAGGTTCCTGGTAGTTTGTTCCAGATATTTGGAGCACAATAACTGAACTTCTCCATGTTTAGTTCTGACTCTGGGGACAGAAAGCTGACCAGTCCCAGAAGACCTGAGAGTTCTGGATGGTTCATAATTTAGCAGTAGGTCAGAAATGTATTTTGGGCCTAAACCATTCAATGCTTTATAAACCAGCAGCAGTATTTTGAAATCAATTATTTGACACACAGGAAGCCAGTGTAAAGACTTCAGAACTGGACTGATCCACTTTCTTAGTGTCAGTGAGGACTCGAGCAGTAGCGTTCTGAATCAGCTGCAGCTTTCTAATGGATTTTTTAGTGAGACCTGTCAAGACACCATTACAGTAGTCCAGTCTACTGAAGATAAAAGCATTGACAAGTTTTTTCAAATCCTGCTGTGACATTAGTCTTTTAATCCTAGATATGTTCTTTAGGTGATAGTATGCTGACTTAGTAACTGTTTTAATGTGACTGTTGAAACTCAGGTCAGAGTCCATGACTACACCTAGATTTCTAGCGTTTTCTGTTGTTTTGAACATTGCAGACTGAAGCTCAGCACTGACTTGTATTCTTTCCTCCTTGGCTCCAAAACCATTACCAGAAAAGTTCAGACGCATGCAGTCATTGATTTGTTCAATGCACTTACTCAGTGTTTGAGTTAGAGCATAGTCTCCTGGTTAAATGGTTATGTACATGTGTGTGTCATCTGCATAGCTATGGTAACTTATTTTGTTGTTTTGCATTATCTGAGCCAGTGGTAGCATGTAGATGTAAAAGGTCTCCTATTATACAATTTCTAGTCATATATTATAGGTCTCAGTTATATAAAAAACATGTCTATGAAGTACTGCTCAAAATACCAAACAGATCATGCATTGTAGCATGCCTCATACCCCTCTATTTCAGCCCTGTTACTAAAGTGCTGATTTTGGGTCCGTAGCTTTAAATGTTGTGACGACCCCTGCCTTGCTATCTCCTGTTGTGTGTGTGTGGCCCTTTAATGTTCTCCCTTTTGTCTATCAGCATTGATTGAGGACACCTGGCTGCCGGTACCAGAGGATTAAAAGGCCTGAGTCAGTCCCTCGATCGTTCTCTCGGCAGAGGACCTGTTCTGGGAGAGCAGCCACCTTCGTTTATACTTTTGCCTTGCCTTTGGTGTTAGTTTTGGTCTACGTTGAGTTCTTGTTAATAAATATATTTTCCTATATATTCTTGTCCTTCCCACGCTTTTTGTTATGGCCAAGAGCCAGGCCATGACAATGTTGCCGAGCTGCTGCTGGCCACGCCCCTTTGGAGCATGCATGAGAGGTTTCTACCCAGAATCCCAGATAAATGCTGCCGTGATTAAACACCATAGGATGTTCCAAACCACATCAAGGATTATTTCTGAAACAGTATGGAGCTCAAACGCTTTTTCTCTTGCGGGTTTACCACAAGGACAGTTCCTTTTTATATCCAGCTTTTTTTACACATACTCCGAGTGTTAGCGATGCTTGCTAATGTAAACACAGACCATATTACTTCCAAAACACGTCGCACATTATTTCTGATAAAGCAACGTTTCTGATAGGGCCGTGGGCGTAGAGCAAGCCCACGTTTTAGTAATGTCGTCATGACGCAGCAAATCTGGATCAGCTCTGTTCCCCCGTTTTTAGAGATGTGGGTAAGGCGGAAAAGACAGAGGGTTTTATTTTCTGACACTTTGTGAGTCTCCTTACACACCGGGGACACATATTTATGTATGAACGACATCAAAAAGTGCATTTTGCATAATAGGTGACCTTTAAAGAGAAGATGCCCCAAGATTGAGCCACATGTCATATTTGTCAACTCAGATGTGTAGTTACCGATAGAAACAAAGTTTGTCCTGTCCTTTACGTAGGATTCAAACCAGTTTAGAACTGTTGTCCCACCCAGTTTTCTAGTCGGTCTAGTAATATGTTGTGGTCAACGTTGTCAAATGCATACAAAAAAAAAGGAAATCAAATAAAAAATAATCTACCCTATGCATAAACGAAACCTCAATCATATACCTCATTCACACCAACGCAACTCCGGTTCAAGCTCCGTGCTAGAGCTTTTCAGGTTCAGAACCGGTTCTTCGGTTTAGCTCCGGCTCTTTTCACACCGCCCAGAGTCCGACTGGTGTTGCGTCATTGCGTCATCGTTTGCGTCATGACGTAACAGTTTGCGTGCCTGCTTCATAAAGCCAAACCGCGCGGAAACCCCTCACAGCTCACACCGACAACAACAACAATGGCCGATTGTGTTGAAGCGCTACTCGTTTTGGTTTTGCTCTGCCGAAACGAAATGGAAGAAATGGGACGACTTTACTACCAACTTTACAGTCGTTACATGCTACATTCAAAACTACTTTACAATCGTAATCATCAACTTCAACGACGATTCCGATTCCCCCTGCCCCTGCCCCTGCCTCGACGTAAGCGTGACGTATGCGGTGCTTTTGCTCTAGCCGGACAATTTTTTGGTGCTTGAAACGAACCGGATTCCGGAGCTAAGAGGCTGCTCCCGCTGCGGTGTGAACAGGAAAACCCGGTGCTTTTCAAGCTCCAGCTCCAAACCGGCCCTGAAACACCGTTGGTGTGAATGAGGTAATAGTGAACTCTATCTACAACTCTATATCTATCTAACACCCCTCCTCCCCCCACCCCCCACAATGAATATCGACCAATCACGTTCTTGCTTGATTGACCAGCGTTGCAGTCGGGAAGAAAAGCAATGTGGAGTGGCACCTCACCACTTCATAAGAGGCGCGTTCACACCAAGTACTTTTCCCACAGTAGTTCCTGAGAACTTTAGTTCATGAGAGTTCTTTTAGTTCTGATGAACTAAAGCAGATCGCGTTCACACCAAAATGAGTTCCTGGGGGTGGATTAGGCAAATGAGCCGCTGACGTCACTTCTTCTTCTTCTGCTTAGCTTTTCCTGGCAGGCCGCAAACAACTTCACGGCGAGTACAGTAGATGGCGGTATGCACCTTAAAGTTGCAATCCGCCAAAAAACCGAGAGAAGAAGAAAAAAAACTTCCGCTTCCGCTGTATGCTTGTGTTTACCTTCCGACCTCAGTCAGACACGCTATGGAGTTGACTGAAGTTGTGGTTTTGGTGCCGAGTTATTTAAGCCAATAACTCAGCCACAAATACAGATCGCGGTTAAGAAGCCTTAACAAAAGGACTGGACGGCGACAAGCACACGCTATGGACATGTTTCGTCAGCTGAGGATGATGACCGTTATCACGCCCAAAGAACAGCAATGGTACGTTCAGTAAATCACATTAATACTATCTAATGTAGGATTTATGGAGTTATGTCGGGCTAATTTGTGTCTTTGTATGTGTTCCAGATATGCGGTGCTTGAAGCGAAACGACTGCAACATGGACAATATCAAAATCCAGGTGGCAGCATGTTGCGTATTGCATAACCTGTGTGAGCGTCGTGGTGATGAGTACAGGGAGGAATGGACTGCCTTACCGGCGACCCAGCTTGATGACAACCATTCATATTTTTTTGTTTATTACAAATGAAAGTAAAATATACACAAGTGTCTTGATTAAATGATTGTAGAATAAGGATTTTGGACGTTTGCCCTGCAGCCATGAATTGCATTAAAAGCAGCAAGAAACTTTGAATTGATTTCATTTTATACACATTTATATCTGAGTAGGCAATATCAATATAATCAATTACTGTAGTACATGTCATTCATTTATTTGTGATATAAAGTCTGTGCCTAGGTGGTGCATATTCTGGAAAATCAATTGAGAAACAAAAAGAACAATCTGAAATTGTTTAAATGACTTCTGATTTGTCTGACCATAGGAAAGAGTTAGATAAGAAATAATACCACTAACATGTCTGTAGTATTGCACAGTAAATAGGCTCAGCAGTTAACACCTTTATTATATATCCTCCTATGTTCCCTTACTATAATTAATTAAAATATTGAACTCACAACACTGTTAATTACAAACTTAACCATTTCTCTTTCTATAAATAGTGTTTGTGTTGATGGACGCCATTTTGAAATACAATTGAATGATCTTTTTCAAAGACACATATGGGGTGGGACACAATAAATAAAGCTTCGCCAGTTTCATGGTGTCATGATGGTATCAGAATAATCACTTACATGTGATGTATAGGATGCTACACAGGTCACCATAAAGTGTCAGGAGAAATAAGCAAGATACATTTTCTGTTTAATCGCAATGTAGGTTCTCTTTTATTTATCAGCAGCAGATCAATAAGTGTCAGTAGTATCAAAACAATATAATAACAGGGACACAACGACATCCTGACTGCAGTGGGGTTTGAACCTGTGCTCCCCTGATCCGAACACCAACGCACCAGACCACTGCACCACACGCCTCCCAACAAGTCATTGTACAGTTTATCAACGACGACAAGTTTTTCTTAATTTTTGTATTGAAGGCCTGTTGGATTTAATCAGCTCGCTTAGCACTGCCAGAAGCCCAGCCTGAAAGGTATTTTGTTGCTCCACCTGGCGCGCCGACACCTCCACCTGGCGCCGCCGAGTCAGCATGGCGCTGCATCAACATGAGCAGCTGGTCGTCCGATTCCTGGGCCTTGTGTGAATGCAGCAGCCGTTCGTCGTGCATCTCCTTGGCACGCAGGTCCTCATTCTCCTTGCTGACCATGGCACGGCAGTCCATGGTGTCAAGGAAGCTGTCATCGCGTGCCCACTTTCCTAAGGTGAAATATGCAAGATACAAGATCAGTTTAATCGCAACAACGACACAACATTGTCCAAATACCAGAAGGGGAGCAGCCCATAACAGAGAGCCCCCCACGTCAGAGTCATCACTGTGGGCGATCTCCACCTCTGAGGCCCAATCCCAAACCACTCCCTCGACCATACCCCTCCGTGACGGAGTGAACTCCGTCTGTAGCCACACTCGCAGCTCAACGAGGCTCCCTCCTGTCAGATGGAGGGAGTAAATACAGCGGCAAGCTTTGGGACAAACTCCCCTCTCTCCGGCAGAAACAGGAAATGCCGTAACTGTATGTAACAACGGTTTCAAATCAGCTTCTCTTAGACAAAAAATGTAAATTAATAACTCAAATAAAACTCCAAACATCTTTCATTGTGTTACTTTTTTGTAAAGCTCTTTTAGTTTTAAACCTGATGTTTATAAGCTTCTTAGTTTTTGCAACAGTCTGTAAATATACACAACTTTATAATAAAATGCACACATTTACCTTTTTCTAGACTAAACACAGGTATGATCCTAAGTTAAAAAAATATGAGGTTATCATGAGGTTGTTAACATCGCAATTTATCAGTGGATGTTTGCTGGAACTACTTGTAAACAGCGTGTTTCCTGACGGACACACACAGCGTGACTCCGGTCAGGTAGAGACCGGTCTCAAGTCAGCACCGATGCAGACTCGCTGTTTGAGGGCTTGATAGCCCACTCCCCCTCCACACCTCTCCACACTCGTTGGTTTGGAACAGCACTTAATGTGGCGGACCCTCCGGGCGAACGCGCAAACGGAGGGGTAGTGTGTAGGGGTAGGGTGTAGCATTTCGTTGTGTCCCCGAGACACTTCACCCCAAAGTGCTCCTGTGGGGATTGCCCACAGTATTGAGTAGGTAAGCTTTGGATAAAAGCGTCTAACAAGTGACATGTAATGATTCAAAAAGCTTTTGGTGGCCATATTGAATAACAAACCAATGTGGTTTACTTGTTATCCACAGTTTAGCTGCTAAATGTTACCTTTACAAAGCTACGCTGAAAACACAGCAAAGTTCATATAACGGTATTAGGTTAGTTGAAACTAATATTTTTATAGTTAAACTCAACACTTTTCTTTGTGCTCCACATATCTAAATGTATAAAGTGTGTTTTCACCTCCGTTCCCTCCTGTTTGCTGCAGTATGGCAGCAGCGGTCAGGATGGGATCCTCTGTGATCAGATAGTGGTCCTGATGGTGTCCGCTGACCGGGCGCAGGCTGCCTACTCTCAGCGGGGGGGAACTGAACGTGGAAACTGTGTTTCTCTGAGGGATCCTCCATGTAGTCTGAGAAGCCTTCTGAGGAAACAAGGTCAAACTATTTAGGATAATACTATGAGAAGGAACAATGTTAAGCCAGTAAATAGAATTTCAATTACATTTCTACTTAAATGTGCAAAAATATTAGAACATCAGTCTTTGTGGCATGCAGGTAATCAACTGTTTAAGCTTTTACCATTAACATGTAGAATGAATGTTGCAAATTACTTGAAATTACTTCAACTACAATCTATTGTTTACCTCTATGCATTAGCCACAGAGGTAGCATTATGTCCAGCTAGCATGCCAATTGCTAACGATATATTCTCGTTTTATCCCGGAGGGGAAAACTAGTTTCTAATCCTGAGAGAAACACCTCGCCTGAAACACACGATTAGTGCCATGAGTTAGTGAAGCAAATTACAGAACATTGCACTTATTCACAAGTCAAAACGTGTTCATAGCGGGCATGGATGAGAATAGCTAGCTAGCTAGATGTTATTAGCCAGCTTGGACCTAACGTTAGCAAGTTCTACCATGGCTAGCTCGATCTACTGAGCAAATAAAAGTACATCTAAGACCAGTATTGTGCAGATTAAAACAGTGCAGTGCATGTATTTTATTTTACCTTGGTAGTCGTCCCGACATGACTTTGCCAGGTCTGCTAACTTTGCAGAGCCAGAGAAACTGCATTCAGTAGAAGCTTCGGAATGTGGCGCTTCGCGTCCTCCGAGTCAATCGCCAGAAGCGCAGACACATCCTCATCCTCATCACTCATCCTCATCACTCCACCGCTCCAATTGATTTATTTAGTGCTGCTTTCACAAAAGGAATCTCTTCGTGTGTGCTGCGAAGCGAGGAAATACAATGGCCGCTTACAACAAAAAATTCTGAGTCAAACGGGCGTGGTTTGCATTCCGCACAGCCAATCAGACGTAGGAACTACTTTCTCCCACAACAGACCCTGCTCTGTGGCAGGGACTGAAAAGCGAGTCTCGCGAACTGAGCTACTTTAGTTCCTGGGGCTTTTTGGTGTGAACGCAAATATATCGTAGTTCTGATGAACTATTGTGGGAAAAGTACACCAAAGTACTCCGGTGTGAACGCACCTAAGGAGTTTGACTGTGATTTTTCTTCTGGCAGAATCTACACAACACATCAGCCCCATTGAACACAGCCTATTCATGCCAGCCTAAACAACACATGGGGGGCAGAGTTTTACTGTGTGTGTTGCAACTTGCATATATATTTATTGCACTTGACGTACACACACGCATGGCATAATTTCCACTGGGGACAGGGGGGACATGTCCCCCCCACTTTTCAAAATCCTGTTTGTGTCCCCCCCACTTTACAAATATGTTTATTATTATTTTTTAACGCAA
The DNA here is from genome assembly GCF_902827165.1 of Trematomus bernacchii. Lineage (NCBI taxonomy): Eukaryota > Metazoa > Chordata > Actinopteri > Perciformes > Nototheniidae > Trematomus > Trematomus bernacchii. The sequence continues at coordinate 165,201 of NW_022987710.1, forward strand.
GCCGCCATCGCCACGGAGGAGCACACAGCCTCTATGAGCGAGCGAGACAGAGAGAGAGAGAGCGAGCGAGCTAGAGCGTGCACCAGTTACGGGGATTTTTATTGTTAGCATCTGGTGCTTGCTCAGAGCTTACAGATATTAGAAGCTGTTTTTACAACAAGGAGAGGGAGAGCTCTCTCCTGTCAGACTGAGAGGCTGATAACTACAGCTCAGTGAGGTAAAGGACTCTCTGAGTGTTTGGATAGTTAACTTTAGTCTAAGTTATCTCAGTGGTTCTCAAATTCTTTGGTCATCTAGGTAAACAAATATTTCCAATGCACACCTTTATCTATTTAATATAATTGTAAAAAATAAAGTAAGAAATCATTCCAATGTGTACTATAGGACAGTAAAAAAATAAAAATACAGTTTAAAAGGAGAGTGATTAGTAAAATGTGCATAAATAAAAAGAAAGAATGCTAACTAGGTAACATAAGATAAGAATGAACAAGTTTAAATGATTTGTTATTGGTTGTGATCATATTCTAAAGATGTTTGGATTATTGAAAAGTATACAGCTCTCTTTCATATGAGTGTTGAGAGCTGTATCCATCAATTCATTTGGTGCTCAAAGTGCACCAGATTGATGCATTTCACTTCAACATTTAAAGGGGACCTATCATGCAAAATGCACTTTTTTATGTCTTTTATACAAAAAGATGTGTCCCTGGTGTGTCAGGGAACTCACGCAGCGTCAGAAAATAAAACCCTCTCTCTTTTCCTCCGTACCCAGATCTCTAAAAACGGGGGTACAACGGAGCTGATCCAGATTTGCGTCCGATATGACGTCATATCAGCAATGCAGACCCACAGCAGCACTATCAGAAACGTTGCTATCAGAAACAATGCCCGACTGTTTTGGACGTAATATGGTCGGTGTTTACATTAGCATCGCTAACATTCAGAGCTAACCTGTAATGCATGTGTGTGAAGAAGCAGGAAATATAAAGGAACTCACCTTGTGGTATAACCGGCAAGAGAGAAAGCCTTTGAGCTCCATACTGTTTCAGAAATAATCCTTGATAATCCATGATATGGCGTTTCATCACGGCAGTATCTGCCGGTAGAATCTCCCGCATGAGCCGGCATAAGCTCTGCCCCTCTTTTGTATCAATTTCTTTTAAAGCTTTATACCCAAAATCAGCACTTTTGAAACAGGAAGTGAAATAGAGGGATATGATGCATGGCTAGAATCTGTTTGGTATATTGAGCAAAACACTTCATAGACATGTTTTTTATATATTTTTATATATCTGAGACCCATGCCTTAAAATAGCATGATAGATGACCTCTAAAAAAAATGTCTCCCGGGGGAGCATGCCCCAGGACCCCCCTAGAGTATGTGAGGTCCACCCCCAAATAAAGCAGGTTAAAATAATTAAACTGCATACATTTTCTTTTAGTAAACACTGCAAACGGGTCCCACAGACCCAAACAGCACACAAAGGTAAGCATATAATAATGTTAAAATGTGCTAAATATATACACTGCAAAAAACTTGTTTCATTTTTTGAAAGTAGCTCTCATCCTAAAAAAGGTTGGAGACCTCTAGTCTAGATTATAATTTTTTAAGAGCGGTTTAATGACTGCAGTTTTCAGGGCCTGTGGAAATACGTAGGAGATCTGAGGCCATGCAATGAAAAACATTTTTGAAAAAGCCTGTTGGTATAATATCAAGGCAGCAGGAGGAGGATTTCAGAAGTTGAATAATGTCTTTGAGGTTTTTATCATTAATCAGATGGAATTGTGTCATGGTGTTTGAATTGATTTTAATTGGACACAGGGACAACACATTTGCTGACCCTGATACAGAGGCAACGACTGCTTGTCTGATTTTCTGAATTTTGTCAGTGAAGAAGGAGGCAAATTCATTGCAGGCCCTGGTGGATAGAAATTCAGAGGCTACTGACACTGGGGGGTTTGTTAGTCTGTCGACAGTAGGCACGTGCGTTGTTTGTTTTTTTTTGGCAATGATGTCAAAGAAGAAAGACTGTCGTGCATTTTTCAATTCCAAATTATAAAAAGCCAAATCTCTCTTTACAGAATTCAAAATGAACCTGGAGATTTGTGGTTCGCCACCTGCGTTCAGCTTTTCGATTCTCTTTTTTCTGTCATGGCTAGTGTAGTACTAAAGACCAGTTAAAAAGTGGTCTCGAGACCACTTTTTAATGTCTTGAACTTATCTCGGAGTCGACTGCATTTGGTCTCGGTCTTGTCTCGGTCCTATAGGTCTCGAGATCTTATGTCAAGACTGGTCAAGAGTACAGCTGCCACACAGTTAAGCTCTTGCAGCTACTTCCCAGTTAAAGCCCAGAAGCAACACGCTCTTGACGCAGGCAGCTTGAGGTTTTTTTTTGCGACAGGGACACCTCAACAGTGACATATTTGAGCTAGAATGAAATGCCTAGTGCTAGATAAGACAAATTATACATGGGAGTTTGCCACAACGGGAGTAGTAGGCAAGTAGTTTGTTTGAATGGGTGTTCAATAGCAGTGTGTATATGTGTCCTGCCTGAGCTTGTTGTTGTATTGGTATATTGGTGTGTGTGAATTGAGTTTCACTGGATGAGAGTATGCTTTAACTGCTCTCTCCTGTCCTACCTTGGCTGGTCAGGGTGTTGTAGCCGATGATGGAGATTCCGAGGCTTTGGCCGTCATTCTTGGTTAGGGGAACCTCATGGACTTCATACCCCTCCAGGTTAGGCTGCAACACAAACATAGAGTTCATATACAGTATATATTTGAGATTGCACTGTCTCTAAGACAGCAGCAATCAGATCACAAACAAAAGAAAATCTGCTTTTGTGTCTTTGTCCAGCACAAAGTTCTCCTCTGAAATAATTGTACAACTTCAAACTTAACTTAAAGGGGACCTATCATGCAAACCAGGGAACTCACCAAGTGTCAGAAAACACAACCCTCTCTCTTTTCCTCCATGCCCAAATCTCTAAAAACGGGGCTGCAACGGATCTGATACAGACTGATCCAGATTTGAACATTCCTCTGACGTCAGGACGGCGGAGCTGACCTATCAGGGGAATGAGAGGTTGCCGTGGCATGGTAACAGCATGGTAACACGACGCTCGTAACTCAGCCCCCTCCTTTGCAGGGGGCGTGGTCAGCTGCAGCGCATGCAAGGACAGGGTGGAGGAAAGCAAAATAGAGCGAAATGAGGCATGGCTAAAATGCATGATCTGTTTGCAGCGACGTGCAGTCAGGGGAGGCAGGGGAGGCAGAGCCTCACCTGTCATACTCCAATGTAACGGAAAAACAACTAAAGAAAAACTAAATAGTAATAATAATAAAATGTCTCCACTGATCTGTGTTGTAAGTGTGATTTATGTATGATTCAAATCGCTTTTTATAGTCAAAATCAGCAAATTTGCCGAGCTCCGCTACGGGAGCGATGAGAAGTGAGGCAGGGACGTGCTCTGCCTCTCGTAAACCCACAGTAACTTGCTGGAGCGCGGGCACTAATTTAGCGCGGGCACTTATTTTGTGAGCGCGCTCCAGCCAGTTACTGTGGGGTAAGGTGAGGCACAGATGAGATCTGCCTCACCTCAGAATACGTCACCCCACAGAAACTGGCTGGAAAGCGGGCCCTAAGCGCATGCCTGTTACCATCTCACTGTAGGTCACCAATGTAATGTTTGTAGATCCCTTTATTACATTTATCCTCACCATCCATAGTCTCTAAATAACTTATTTCACGTATAGCCTATATGATATTTAGGCTCGCTGGTCTCATCGTACAACGGCAATGAAAAAAGCACCAGGGGAGGCAGCCATAACCTCTGCCGCACTGAAGGGGGCGCACGTGAGCCCACAGGTTCTTGTTGCTACTGTAATTCTACGCAGAGACGGTAGACGCAAACAACAAACTAGACTTTTGAAACTACAGGAAGATAAGGAGGACTTTTACAAAAAAGTAATAGAGATTGTTGTCCAGAAGGATAGCATGGACTTCATCTTCAAGAACAAGGTAAGACCACATTTGTAATGAACATGGGATCTTACTAAGAAAGAACAATCCAATATTTAGATTTTGGGTATCCTTTTGTTGAACGGCCTGTTTAAAATGAATCCAAGCATCAGACTAAAAAAGCTTTTGAAAATAACCGAATATTTTGATTAAGGTCAAAATATAATATTTGTAAATCTGACTCCGTGAGTCAGTGCCTCACCAGCCATGAACCTCACCGCACGTCACTGTCTGTTTGGTATTTTGAAAAAGAAAACGTATAAATGTACCTTAAAGGTATAGGTATGGCCCGACAATATATTATTCAAATATAGCATGATAGGTCCACTTTAACTGAAATTGTTCCTACGTGATGGTTCTTTGGACTGCTCACCGTCTTGCTGGGCCGGCGTTGGGGGGGTATGCCAGGGGGGCGTGGGGGTAAGGAGGAGACCGGGGCCGAGGCAGGAGGGGGTGGAGGAGGCGGGGCTGTTGACTTTTGACCCTGTGGATCCCTGGAGATGAGCAACGTCACATGACTCCCACAGCCCTGCAGCACGTTGACGACCTGGTCGCTTGTGAGGCCGCTAGTGGGCGTCGCCCCGATGCGCAGGATGTGGTCACCTGTGCGGAGACGCCCATCCTGATTGGAGGAGAATGGGGCATTAGAGCCAATCAAAAAGAAACACTGGATTGGGTTTTGTCCTACATTTATTTTAAAGATTCATGATTTGAAGATTCAAAGGCTTTTTTAGTCATATGCACAATAGTGACAGTAGAGTTTTGGCCCATACTCCTCCAACAATGCAACATAGGGCAACAAATAACTAAATTAAAAAACAATGTAAAATAAATGACAGTGTAAGAGAATGTGCAAGTGACCAATGTGCAAGTTAGTGCAGAAACACATAAACTACATACATGCAACATAGAATAAGATTAAGAAAAGATAACAGAATAAGATCTAATAAAAACAATACTGTAGAGTGGAATATAACTGTACACAAATGGCTATTATTTTTCTATCATTTGAATTTTAAAGCAGTCATTTAAAAACATTCCTTCTATAGTTCAGTGTACAAACAAAAATGTGAGCTTGAACAATTAAATAATAAATTAAATAATAAATAATACAATAATACAATACGCATCACTGTTGAGTGATGCGCCGGTGAAGATGGCCGCATCGTCTTTTGGACCGAGACTTCACGGCCAGATGCGGCGTTCGTTGTGGCCGGAGATTTCAACACCGCCAACATGAAGAAGGTCTTGCCAAAATATTATCAACACATCAGCTGCCCGACGCACGGGGGAAACATACTGGACCATGTTTATTCCCCTTTTCGACATGGATATAAGGCTCTCCCTCGCCCTCCCTTCGGCAAATCAGACCACATCTCACTGCTGCTGCTGCCTGCTTACAAGCAGAAACTTAAAAGGGACAGACCGGTAACAAGGACAGTACAGCGATGGAGTGAGGAGTCAGATTCAGCACTGCAGGATTGCTTTGCATCCACGGATTGGAGTGTGTTTGAGGACAATAACATCAACACACACACGGACACTGTCATCTGCTACATTGGGAAATGCATCGATGACGTGGTACCGAAGGTTACTGTACGAACATTCCCAAATCAAAAGCCCTGGATAAACGGCGAGGTGCGCGGCAAGCTGAAAGCGCGCACTATCGCGCACAGAGCTGGAGATTTGGAGGAGTACAGGAAATCTAGGTATGATCTCCGGAGAGCAATTAGCAATGCAAAGAGACAGTACAAAGAGAAGGTGGAATCTGACTTCAAAGGCTGTAACACCAGGAACATGTGGGCGGGACTAAGAACAATGACAGACTACAAAGGAGCAGCGGGGGGTGCTGCGGGAGTGTCTGCGTGCGCATCTCTCCCAGATGAGCTGAACAGTTTTTTTGCACGCTTTGAGAGCAGCCGGGCTGTGGAGGTACAGAGGGACCAGGAGCTATCCTACCCTTTTGTTTTAAACAGGGCAGATGTGTGTAAATCCTTTAAAAGGGTTAACCCACACAAGGCTCCTGGACCTGATAGCATCCCTGGCCGTGTTCTCAGGGTGTGTGCAGTTCAGCTGGCAGAGGTGTTCACAGACATCTTCAACAGGTCCCTGCTGCAGTCTGTAGTCCCCACATGCTTCAAACATTCCACTATCGTTCCTGTCCCAAAAAAGACAATAATCACCTGCCCCAACGACTACCGCCCAGTAGCACTCACCTCCATCATCCTTTAGTGCTTTGAGCGGTTAGTCAAAACCTTCATCACCTCCTCCCTCCCTGACTCTCTGGACCCCATGCAGTTTGCCTACAGGGCAAACAGGTCCACAGACGACGCCATAGCCCTCACCATCCACACTGCCCTCTCACACCTGGACCAGAGGAACACATATGTGAGAATGCTGTTCATTGACTACAGTTCAGCATTCAATACCATTGTGCCCTCCAAGCTGGCCATCAAGCTCAGAGAGCTCAGGCTCAACAGCGCCTTCTGTGATTGGATCCTGAACTTCCTGACGGGCAGACCCCAGGCAGTGCGGGTGGGAAACATCACATCCTCCACCCTGATCCTCAACACCGGTGCCCCTCAAGGCTGCGTGCTCAGCCCTCTCCTCTACTCCCTGTTCACTCACGACTGCGTGGCCACACACAGCTCCAACACCATCGTGAAGTTTGCTGACGACACGACCGTCATCGGCCAGATCACAGATGATGACGAGACGGCGTACAGAGAGGAGGTCGAAAACCTGACATCTTGCTGCCAGGATAACAACCTCCATCTCAACATCAGCAAAACAGAGGAGCTGATTGTGGATTACAGGAAGCAGCAGAGAGAGGGACACGCCCCCATCGCCATCAATGGAACTACGTGGAGAGAGTCAGCAGCTTCAGGTTCCTTGGGGTCCACATCACTGAGGACCTGACATGGTCTCTTCACACCACCACCATCACCAAGAAAGCTCGACAGCGGCTCTTCTTCCTCCGCAGGTTGAGGAGGTTCAAAATTGATTCCAGGATACTCTGCAACTTCTACAGGTGCACCATAGAGCATCCTGACCTTCTACAGGTGCACCATAAAGAGCATCCTGACCTTCTACAGGTGCACCATAGAGAGCATCCTGACCTTCTAAAGGTGCACCATAGAGAGCATCCTGACCTTCTACAGGTGCACCATAGAGAGTATCCTGACCTTCTAAAGGTGGACCATAAAGAGTATCCTGACCTTCTACAGGTGCACCATAGAGAGTATCCTGACCTTCTACAGGTGCACCATAGAGAGCATCCTGACCTTCTACAGGTGCACGATAGAGAGTATCCTGACCTTCTACAGGTGCACCATAGAGAGTATCCTGTCCTTCTACAGGTGCACGATAGAGAGTATCCTGTCCTTCTACAGGTGCACCATAGAGAGGATCCTGACCTTCTACAGGTGCACCATAGAGAGGATCCTGACCTTCTACAGGTGCACCATAGAGAGTATCCTGACCTTCTAAAGGTGCACCATAGAGAGTATCCTGACCTTCTACAGGTGCACGATAGAGAGCATCCTGACCTTCTACAGGTGCACCATAGAGAGCATCCTGACCTTCTACAGGTGCACGATAGAGAGTATCCTGACCTTCTACAGGTGCACCATAGAGAGGATCCTGACCTTCTACAGGTGCACCATAGAGAGGATCCTGTCCTTCTACAGGTGCACCATAGAGAGCATCCTGCCCTTCTACAGGTGCACGATAGAGAGGATCCTGACCTTCTACAGGTGCACCATAGAGAGTATCCTGTCCTTCTACAGGTGCACCATAGAGAGTATCCTGTCCTTCTACAGGTGCACCATAGAGAGCATCCTGACCTTCTACAGGTGCACCATAGAGAGCATCCTGACCTTCTACAGGTGCACCATAGAGAGGATCCTGTCCTTCTACAGGTGCACCATAGAGAGCATCCTGACCTTCTACAGGTGCACGATAGAGAGTATCCTGTCCTTCTACAGGTGCACCATAGAGAGGATCCTGACCTTCTACAGGTGCACCATAGAGAGGATCCTGTCCTTCTACAGGTGCACCATAGAGAGCATCCTGACCTTCTACAGGTGCACCATAGAGAGGATCCTGACCTTCTACAGGTGCACGATAGAGAGTATCCTGTCCTTCTACAGGTGCACCATAGAGAGTATCCTGACCTTCTACAGGTGCACCATAGAGAGTATCCTGTCCTTCTACAGGTGCACCATAGAGAGTATCCTGACCTTCTACAGGTGCACCATAGAGAGGATCCTGACTGGCAGCATGACGGCCTTGCCATCCATGGAGGACCTTTACTCCCAGCGGCTCAGGAAGAAATCCCTACGGATTATCAAAGACCCCCATCACCCCAGCCACAAACTGTTCTTTCTGTTGCCGTCTGGCAGACGTTACCGCAGCATCCTGGCAAAAACAAAAAGATTCGGAGACAGTTGCTTCCCGCGGGCAGTGAGACTGTTAAACAAATGAACTGCTGAAACAATTTCATAACATTCATCTGCTACTCAGTAATATATATCTACTATCTAATATATATCATTCCAATAACTTGTATATAGACTCGTACTGCACTATTCCACATACTCACATTATTTTAGAACTATTTTTCTTTTTGTATTACTTTTACTATCTGTATTATGTTGCATTGTTGGAGAAGCCTGTGACATAAGATTTTCAACGACATAATTACTCTGTAGCTATGTCAGATTGACAATAAAGAACCTTGAACCTTGAATAAGAGTGCACACATTAAAATAAAAAGCAGAGGGTAAGGCTAAAAGGAATGGAAAAGGAAGATCAGGTAGAAAAGCCAAAACAGAGAGGAAATGATCTGATCAAATGACGGCATTCAGTGAAAACTAAAAAACTGATAAATATAAGTAAGTAAAAAACAATTATTAGGAAATAACAAGGACAGGGAAAAGAGGAAACAAGATGATTACAAATTAAGTGCAAATCAATTTTTATTTGAACAGACTCACAGGCAGTTTGTTGAACAGCCGAGTGATTCAACAAGTCTTGGCTTTTTCAATTTCTTTGCAGAGAAATTAATCTTGTCCAATTAATCTAAATGATGTAATTAATCCATTTACAAGGCGATAATTCCTCCCTGAGCCCTGCTGCTGCCTGCTGTCTGTTCTGATGCACTGCTTGTCTTTTAAACTGTTATCTATGCAGAAAACGTCCACCGAGCTTTAATCTGTGCTTCAGCAGCACCGGTCAGCTGATCCATTGAGGCAGCTGGAGGTTTCAACACTCAGTCAACAATCATCCCACGTCTATTCAGATTCCCCTGTTGTTTAAGATTACCCCTGACACCAAGGTATTATACAGCAATGATATGAATATGATATTACTCATCAGCTGAGCTCACCTTGGCAGCCACGCTGTTGGGGATGAGCGTCCGGACCACCACCCCGGCCGTCTTCCCGCCCACGATGCCGAAGCCCAATCCGGATCCATCGTTCACGAGCTGGATTTCCTCCACGTGACCCCACTCATCCTTCAGCATAATGATGGGCACACAGACTTTCATTTACAGGCGTTTGATTGATTTTTGATGATCCTTTTTTAAGTTGTTGTTTTATGTCAGTGACACTGGGACAGTGTCTATTTCCTGGGGTTGTTGGGTCTATTCCGTCCTAAGTATTGTATCACCTTATGACTGTTGAAAATAAAAACTATAGAACACAGAAGGAAAAATGTAATCTGACAGACCTATAATAAATATTTAGGTTATATACCAGTACCAAGCAAAGCAGTATATTTTAAGAATCAAATCTGCAATTGAAGTGTAATAAATATAATTATATTATTAAATCTATTTAACATTTTTCTTGGAAGTGTCTTTCCAATAATTTCTCTCAATCAAAGGTGTCCCTGCTTGTTCTAAATATTTTTTCATAAAGAAGACAAATAGAATCTTAATTTTTTTTTTAAAAGGACAATAATGCTACATTATGCACAAATGCTTCAAGTATTGCTGCTCTATATCTCTGTAAAGGTTTCATTCAGTGCTGCTTTGCTGTGTTCTTTTGCTCCCTGTTTATACTGTAGCATGCGTTGCTGTATTACATTCAAGTCAAAAACCTCAAATCTACACAATGAAAGTTAATAAGCTGCATTTCAGGAATCAAAGTGAATTTGATTCAAAGCATTTACTTTTGGTTACAGCAGAAGGCAGAACATTTTGATCAGTTGATTTATTTTATCAAGTCTGTGCAGTCGAATCACATTTATAAACAAATACAAAGTTACTCTCCTTATCAATAAAAAAAATAAAAAATGCGTTAAACTCAAAAAATGCTGTTGTGTTTATTTTTCTCGTTTTTCTGATGTTTATTAGCTGTCGGTCCCTTTTCAATCAAACCTACACGCTACCGTTTTCTAGACTTAACAGGTATGTTATGGTAGTCAAAAAATAAATATATAATATAACCTTCAGCTGTTAACATCTGTATGCCTATATAAAATGTCTTTCTTATTTTGCGCAGTTTGGGATTAAATGTTTGCACAGAAATATTTGTTTGGAGCGTGTTTCACGACAAACACAAACAGCGTTTCATCTGGTCAGCTATTGCTGCTTGTTAAGCTAGAACCGATGCAGACTTGCTGTTGGAGGGTTTAATAAATAGCTTTCACCTCCCACTAGTTGTTTTAGCATCGCCCTTAATGTTGACGGCCCTACAGGCAAAAGCGCAAACGAGAAGGAAGTGGGGACGGTGTAGGGGTCGGTGTGGAGCAGGGCCTCACAGTGCTGCTGGCCGGCTATCTGTCGTCAGGTGAAAGGTCTTTAAAGTGAACCCCAGCAGGTAATTACCAGCTCTCTGATAGCAGCTGCTGATCAATGAGGCTGCAGAACATACCTGCACACACTAACACACACACAGTCTGCTCTCTTATTACAGCTCTCATCTGATAGAGGAGATCTTCCTCTGTTTGATGAAACAAACCTCCTCCTCAGCTGATCCCAGGAGGCTGGAAGAGGCTCTTTGCCTGGTAAAGTCGAATCACACTGAATGTGTTCAATGTTCTCCTCTCCAACAGAAGTTCACTCTTTTCACACGAGGCACTCTGTTACTGCTGGTCGACACTGAGGTAAAGTGTTGAGTTCCTTCTGGTTCTGCAATGAACACAAAGGTGGAAACCACTTTTGCGTCCCTGATATTTCTTTGTTTATTATATCGTGAAAAATAACCAATACATGTGATTAAGTTGACCAACATGTCCTTGTATTTGAAATGTAACTTCCAGACAGAAACATAACACTCTGAAATGAGCTGGAGGTCCCCTGTTCTCACAAAATAGTTTAATTACTCCCCTCGGGGACAAGTATTGAGAATTCAGCCAGCATTAGTTGTATTAGTTTTTGTGCGGTGCTTTTCGTTATCAGATATGTTTACTCTGAGAAAGTCCTGTTCTGGTGGGATGCTTTTGTTGGTCTGTCTTCCACAAGAATAATTAAAGGCTAAATGACAATGATATATTGGGCGGTTTTTTTTATGGCCCAGGTTTTAGGTTTTTATAATAAGTGAATAGATATTAAGAGATTTTAGGAAGACAATTCTGAAAAAAAACACGGCAGACGGAACGGTTTCCACAGCACAGAGTATGAACAAATGTCAAGTATTGGAAGTTGACATCAGATCTCACTGTCTGATTCATCATCTTGCTGACTCTTTTTTGATCATTTTGATTTTATTCTCAACTAATTCCAGACTGTATTTTTATTCAAACAGAAGTTTTTGGCAATTGGCCCCTTAATGGTAGAGCAGGGGTCTCCAACACGTCGATCGCGAGCTACCGGTAGCTCGCAAGCCCTCAATAAGTAGCTCGCCAAGCAAATCCAAAATGTAAAAATACACACACACAAAAAGGAAATAGAGAGAGAGAACTAGAGAGAGCACACCTTTATCTATTTAATATAGTTGTAACAAATAAAGTAAGAAATCATTCCAATGTGTACTATATTGTATTTAAAAGGAGAGTGATTAGTAAAATATGCATACATAAAAAGAAAAAATGCTAACTAGGTAACATAAGATAAGAATAAACAAGTTTAAATGATTTGTTATTGGTTGTGATCATATTCTAAAGATGTTTGGATTATTGAAAAGTATACAGCTCTCTTTCATCTGAGTGTTGAGAGCTGTATCCATCAATTCATGCTGTGCTCAAAGTGCACCAGATTGATGCATTTCACTTCAACATTTAAAAAAAAAATCTTCCCGGGTTGTATGTCCCCGGACCCCCCCGAGAGGATGGGAGGTCCACCCCCAAATAAAGCAGGGTAAAATAATAAAAAATTGCATACATGTTCAAAAAAGAGGAGTAAAAGTAGCTCACGACTTGTTTTATTTTTTGAAAGTAGCTCTCATCCTAAAAAAGGTTGGAGACCCCTGTGATAGAGTATACCCCAGAACAAGGTCAATATTCTTTCTACTTTCAAATATAATCAGTGATGCTTGTTGGGAAAAAGGCCTGTACAAAAAGCATCCATTTTCATATTTGACAAAACCTTTGTTTGGCAAGAGGCGGGTAATGTGAGTTAATAAACTTTCTCCAGTTGTTCTTTAGTTCATTTCCTCATGGCTGAGGCACTTTTAAGCCCCGGCCACACGAGGACGCAAACGGACCGCAATTGTTATCAAAAAAGTATTCCGTCCACACGCAACAGGCACCAGAAACGTGTCCGTTCACACGAGACCGCTCGAAAGCGCTGGAGACGCTGTAGTACATATGCCGAGCCTGTAGGTGGCGCTGTACTCCTACCACAAAAGCAGCGAAGAAGACTTCCCGCGCATGGTTGCCATGGTTGCCCTTCTGTTTATTCTCCGCTGTGGACGCTCTGGCTCTTTTTCTCCCTCCCCGAGGCAAGCGTGTGCTCCTGCTGTAATTCTCTCCGGTTAGTCCACCAGCAGATGAAAAACACCCACCTCTCCGCCTCTTCCAAGGGATGAGGGGACCGTGCGGCAGAGTTTCAGTTAGATTTGTTTTCGCCGGTCAACATGTCCGTTAAAGTTCAAATCTTCCGGACAAAATTAGAAAAGTGCCGGTCAAAGGTCTTCTTTGTTATTTATTGAGCTTTAACCTGTTAAGCCCTGAGCCTGTTTTTCAGGTCTCAGGCTCGAAAATGACATTCCCAGAACAAATGACCATATCTTCCCTTCTAAAAGGGTTAAATTAATAATCTTTTTTCTCAAAGTAATGATAAACCTGTGAGTTGGATGTAGAAAAGTCAGAATCAATATAGATGTTTTTTATTTTAAAGAAAATTCAGATTTTACATTACATTATTTTGTACTTATAGTGAAAACCACCCTTGGATGATGGTAAGGTAGACTAAAAGCTTTATGAATCCAAAGTACAACATATAATAAGTACCCTGTATCAAGATTGATGCAAAACAAGTGACATTTGACCTTTTTAGAAAGATTTAGCAAAAAGAAACCACTTCTGGGGTCATTTGGGTGGATTTTCCATATCTCTGGCCCCCCTTGCTCGATTTTGATGGTTGACACCTCTTTCTGACCGTTAGAGCCAATAGAATCGAAGGGGGAGTCCCCCACACACACACGTTGTGAAGAGAAAAGGTGGGGGCTTTGCGCATGTAATTTTCCATCAGAGTGAACCTATCTCTAGCTTTGACATCTGGAAACGGAAAAGCAGTTTTAATGCTTATGGATTATCAGAAATCATTTCAAAGGGACACAGACACATTAGATTAACCTATGGATTAACTTCAGCAGCGTTTTTATCGTTTTAATGTCATTGAAGACCACTTTGGAGAGACTACAGAGCCAAGGTAAAAATGTTAGCATTTTTAGCTACCTAGCGTCACCTGTTTTGATGTCCGTTTTTGCTTATAACGTCGCAAATACGTATAATTCAGTGTTAATGTCGGTGTCAATCGATTCTGTGTCACCTCACGATGTAAAACAATGTGTTGGATGTGGTGAAAAGATAAATAATAAGGTTTTGTGAGTGATTTTCGGTGCAGTAAGGTGTTAGCATTTTTCGATCGTTGCTAATTCAGAGGCTCAGTGTTAGCATTGTGGGTTTTCTTTTGAAAAATAAATAAAAATGATCAGTTAGATGAGTTTCTTCCCGTTACATGGATATAAAACATTCATAGTTTTATTAAATGAACATGCCCTCAGACACTGTTTCCTGCAAGATGTTTTGGCAGTGCCCCGGTACCGGGGTCTCTCGGGCTTAACAGGTTAAAACAAATGAATAACGACTCTATATAATAATATATGAATAAAAAACGGAGCCTCTCTTTTCCTCCCCCTCTTCTGACAGCCCAGCAGCTGATCTCTGAGCAGGAGAGGTGGGGAGAGGCGGGGCTATTGCTTCAACGTTATCAGGAAATGATCGTATAGGCGTAAACACGGAGCCCTTTGCCCCCCCAGAGCGTTTCGTTCGCAGATCTACCCACCTAGGGACCCGTTATCGTTCTGCGTTTCCATGTCGGCCTTGTGTGGCCGAACCGTCTATCTGATAGTGAACTGTAGCAGATACGACCGTTATCGTCCTCGTGTGGCCGGGGTTTTAAAGCCCACTTCAGCTTTCTTTAATTGCACAATCTGTTATCTTTTATCTGTTATTTCTGCTACTTGTCATTTTAAGGAGGGCCATAAATAAAATTAAAAGTGCATTTGCCGACACGCTGTCCTAATCGATGATGGGAACATTTGCCCAGGTTTGAATACCAGCTCCAGAATCTGAATCTTTGAGCTGAATTTTTAGCCATGCAAGAAGAATAGCAATAAAACCCCGGGCAGAGTTGTGTTTTTTATGCTTGCGGCTCCATTAAACGTGACCTCAATAGAAGCTGGACATGAATAAAACAAAAGCGGTAGATCTGAGGCCTGGTATGCAGGACGTGGCCCCGGATCCAATGAGCAAGCAGGCGGAGGAGGGTAACAAACAAGAGGGGCAGTGTAATTCTGTGTGATAATGACCCGACAATGGAGCGGGGCAGAATCATTACGACTAGGCTAACCTGTGATCCTTGGCTCACATTAACAGTCCATGTCTGCTCCCGTTTGTCACCACATAGTTTCTCTTACAGGAAGCCTTTTCTTTTGGTTATTGAAATGTCAAAGTTCTTAAACATTTGCATATCCTCTGCGCATTTACTCCAAAAAATCAGGTGCATGTACATTAACAGTTTCTCTAATCTGGAGCATCTTGTAACAGAAAATAACTTACTTTAATACTATCATTGTGTGATTCTTATTTGCTAATGTATCTCTATTTATTGGCTTGCTTTTCTTTGCTAAGCTTGGGAAATGTCCTTATTAAGAAGATTTGTTGCAGTGTTGTTAGTTACACTCTATGTGCACCAACAGTATGACCTTCAGTTGAACTGAGAACATCCTGATACCAGTGGCGGCTGGTGAATCTTTCTCCAGGGGGGGCTCTACCAAAATGTAAGCAAACTTATACACAAACTCAAAACATCTGTCATATTACAACGCAGGCCTAGCTCAAAGGCACACAGCACTTGATACAGTCTATTATTTTAGTGCCTGTTTTTGTCAACCTCCTTATTATGCTTACTGATCCCTATCCTGTAGCCCTCATTGGACAGCAGTGTTTACTTTCCTTAACATGACTAGTCGCATAGCATCATCCATGTGGACTCTAGTTTGTTCATGCCTTTTAGTTTTTTCTGATATGTGCTTTAAGTCACTCACATCTGTCTGGATCCATGCTGGGTCTGGTCCATAGACTGGTCTGATCCTGACGTTTGAAAAGGGAGGCAGGGGAAGCTCAATATAGCACTGGTGTTGCTACAGGTAGTTAGCCCAGCCTTCTTGCTAAACCAGCTCCTTGAAAAAGAGCAGGTATACTGCCTTCCTCTGTCCTTAACTCCTGCCTATGTCAGGCTGATCAGGTCCGAGCTCTTTTACTCTCAGCTTTCCCTCCAGTGTCCTCCTCTCAAAGGCTGTTTCTTTAAGTGATTAAACATCATTTTCCTTCTCCATATTCGCTATCTAGTTTTGTTTACACTCCGTCTCCGTCTAACCCCTAGATTCCACCGGGTCCGTCTGCGGCACGTTACGGGCGCGTTACGGCTGCGCCGCGGTGCTCACAGCGATCGCGGCCACTCTAGTCAATGGGTGCTATTCCACCACACGCGGCGCGTTACAGCTCAGAAGCGTCCCAGAAGCGTCCCGGCGCAGGGCTCCTCTAAAATTAGGATCGAATCCTATTTTTGTCGCGGCGCAGCCGTAACGTAAGGTCGGGCAGGCAGGAAGTGGAACCTTCAGAGCATATATAGCATATATATATATATATATAGCATATATATATAGCATATATATATATATACACATATATATATATAGCATATATATATATATAGCATATATATATATATATATATATATATATATATATATATATATATATATATATATCATATATTATATATATATAATATATATATATCATGATATATATCTATATAATAATATAAAATATATATATAATGATATATAAATCTATCTCTCTATATATATATCTTACTCTCTCTCTCTCTATATCATCCGCATAATCTATCTATTTCTTATCCTCTTCTCATATATCTATATATCATCTCCTCTATCTATCTTCAGATCTCTCTCTCTCTCTCTCTCTCTCTCTCTCTCTCTCTCTCTCTCTCTCTCCCTCTCTCCTCTCCTCTCTCTCTCTCTCTCTCTCTCTCTCTCTCTCTCTCTCTCTCCCTCTCTCTCTCTCTCTCTCTCTCCTCCTCTCATATTCTCATTCTCATCTCGCATATATATCTCATCCTATCTATATCTTATCTCTACTCTATTCTTATATATATATATACATACAAACAAATTTTGCAGACCCTATCCCTCCGTAGTCTTTCAAGTAGGAGGAGAAATGCCAGCGTTCTCCTCCGGTTTACAGGCACTGTGTAAATTATATATATAGAATAATTATGATGATGAATGCATTTTTTTACCACTAAAATACAGCAACACATCTTTGATTCATGTCGTTTATAACTGGAATATTACAGTTATTAACTTTGTCTGTACAAAGTAGCCTGTCCAGGAAATATGCCCAAATCAACAAAAACTGCGAGCCGGCAGGCAAGACGCTCCGCTTCTGAAATGCTTCTGAAATGCGCCTGGTAGGGTATGACGCCGGAGGAGGCCGGACCAAAACCGCAACGCAGCGCAGACGGACCCGGTGGAATCCACTCAAACGTCAATCACTCACTCTGGCGCTCCTGCTGCCCCCTAGTTGTTGGCAGTGTCAAAAGCTGCTCCTATCCGTTGCGTTGCGTTGCGTTGCGCTGCGCTGCGCTGCGCTGCGCTGCGCTGCGCTGTGCTGTGCTGTGCTGTGGTGTGGTCTCGCGTGACCTGTTTCAAGTTCAAATGATATAATAACTACGCTCTAGTTTTTGTTATCGGAACAAGGCTTCATGATATCCTCCACAACAGCTACAGTATATAAACACGACAAAACTGATTTTGACAATTTTAGCCAAGTCTGAAGGTCTCTAAAAAAGAAAGTGTATAATTTGGTCTTCGGGTCTGGGAAGACCCGGCAGAATTGTTGTGGGTGACTCGGGGTCAAATTTGGCCCGATCAAGATTCATCTTTGACTTTAGACACCCCCCCCCCCCCCCTTCATCCACTGTAACAATAATTTTACGCAAAATGCACCTGGTCTCCCCTCCCTCTGGCCCCCCTCCCCCCACGGGAACTCGACCTTTCACAAATAATATGTACACTAACACTTGAACCTGAACACACACATGCACGTGTGCAATATGTGGTGTAATGTGTTTTGGGCCATACAATTAAATTACAACAGGATTGTAGGGTTATGAATGCATTATAAGTTAGTTATAATGTAGTTAAAACAATAGTGGATGATAGTCATTTATTTTTTGTGTTTTGGACTGAAATAAATCATGGGTCAAAATTGACCCGCGAACACCATGAACGGTAACAGCTTTTGAACACAACACAAGGGTTAAATGTGTTATTGTTTGCTTAACAAATAAATGTGCTTTCACACCTATAGTTTGGTTCATTTAGTTTGGGAAAAACTGTATAAAATGCTATATTGTTAGGTTTTTGTCCAATTTCTATTCCAGTCATGTTCTACAGATTGGCAGGTTCCTCTGATCGGAAAGTTTTGTTCACAGTCATCTGGCATTTTCAGGACCCATGTGCAGAAACACTCAGGGGACTGACAGAAGTTTCTGCAGAACATTAATAGAGTGGTGCAGGGATGACGTATTCACCCGGAAGTAAGCTGCGCATGGGTTCCCTCGACAAAAAAAGCAATGGGATTTCTCCATAGGATTTTGGAAAATAGCTGGAAATAAGGTCTGTGAAAAACAAACCTGTTTGATAAATGCACGTTTTGTTCAGCCGGATAATCTCCACATGTCTACCCTACTTTTATAATTTTCGAATCATAAATCTAATCGCCAGAAGCAAAATGCTAACGTTATGCAATAAAGGAACTACAGCCGAGTACAGCAGGGTCGCATGACTTTAACGTCACGCCAACTTAATTATCGATATTCAAACATACAGATTCTAAATTGTACAAGTTGAAGCGTTTGTTTTAACAGTTTGCAGCGCAGGTACTTGCTTTCAAGCAGAACAGCGGCAAACAAACTTAGCTGTAATGTTTACGTGTTCGGTGTAATGACGTACAACGTCCTCCACAACTTCTGTAGTCCTATTCAGCCACTTGGTAACAACCATCGTTTTTCAGACACGTCAACTCTTCAAAAATCACCAGTGGGGTCACTGCTGATGTATTTAATGTCGTAGAACAAAACGTGATCAGTCTCTTCAATGCGTGTCAACCACAGCCCTTATTTACAGATATTTTCCAAAATCCTATGGAGAAATCCCATTGACTGAGACGAGGGAACCAGTAGTGGTAAAATGCTAACTCACTTCTGGGTTTTAGGACTCGTCACGGCACCACTCTATGCTTGTGCGAAATTAAAAAAAGGATAACTGACAATATATAGGGCTGCAGAATTACTCAAAATGTTATTAAGGGAGTAGTGGATTATTGAAATTGTAGGAAGTAAAGTATTTTAAGAGGCTAAATATGTGTTGAAGATCATGTTGATAGGTCTACTAGAGAGTGTTCTAATGTATGACTGCAGCTCCTCTGCTCTCCCTCTCTCCTGCCTCTTTGACTCGTCTGTTGTGTCGACATTCATTGATCGCGCCACTTCAAAGGCTTAAATACATATTGTCAGGGGCGAGGCTGCATGTTGAGTACTAACTAAAGAGGAGAGCAGAGAAGCTAGGCTTTAAAGCTCATAAAAATCACCCAAGTCAAAGTCAGCAGACCTACAGCTCGTCATAAAAAGGAGGTCTCACCCTGAAACAAAGAGGCGTGGCCTCAAAGTGACCCTCATTTATGATTGATGTCTTCTCTGCAATGCTTGTTTTGAGTGACAGCCAAGCTGTGAGGTGATAACTGTGTGTGGGTAAGTTGGCTCTATTCGCTCTCATGGCTTCTCCTATCAACCTCCCCCAGTTCTCCCACACTATACCTCTCCTTTGCTCCCTCCACTGGCTGCCAGTGGATGCAAGAATCTGCTTCAAGACACTGGTGCTGGTCTACCAAGCCGTGAAGGGAACAGCCCCTTCCTACATCCAGGCCTTGGTTACACCATATACTCCAGCACGTGCGTCAGCCAATCGGCTTGCTACTCCATCACTGCGAGTGGGACCCAGGCACCCCTCAAAAAACACACCCGTTTGCTCTCCTGGCTCCTAAATGGATCAGGACAGCAGAAACTCTGCATATCTTCCATCGCAAACTGAAAACGCATCTATTTTGAGTGAACCTTGGCAATGAAGTTATTGCTGAACATTTCTTTTTAAAAGTACTTTTTGAGTTAATTTAGGCCTTGTTACTAATTCACCAGTACTTACTATGGTATGATCTTGCTTGAAGTGAATATATCTGCACTTTTCTTGTTGTTCAGAGTTTGATTCTTTATGGTTTTTGCACTTACTGTAAGTTGCTTTGGATAAAAGCGTCAGCTAAATGATATATATATATATATATATATATATATATATATATATATATATATATATATATATAAGGCCTGCAACCTTGGGTGCTGTGCTCTCAGTGTTTTGTCTCCCTGTTTCTGCCTGTTGGCGTAAGCTGATAAAGGTCTTATAGTGCTTTGCCTGTTTTATCTTGTTATGCACAATGTTGATTATTCTCTCAGAACCAGCTAAATACATGGGTCTGCGGAAAGATATTCAGAATTGGTTTGGCCCCGCTGTGTCACGTCGTGGCTGTGTCACGTCGTGGCTGTGTCACGTCGTGGCTGTGTCACGTCGTGGCTGTGTCACGTCGTGGCGGCAGCACGATGTGGCGGCAGCACATGTCTAATAACATTTTTAATGCATTATTATTATTATTATTATTATTATTATTATTATGTCTTGATAATTCTCCAGCCAAAGCTCCAAATAAACCATTAGTGATTGCCATCAAGCTCCAGCTCCCCCGTGTTTCTCCGAGTCTCGTCTACATTGCTTCAGAAGTTTCCCTCACACTTACCGTATGGAAAGCGGCTGGTTGTGATGACGCTGCGTTGAGTGGGCGGTCCCTGGCCACCACCAGCTCCACCGTCTCTCCAGGCTGCTGCAGGAGGGCGAGGGCCTGCTGGTGACTGATCCCCGGCTCCAGAGGACTGCCGTTAATCACCAGGATCTGGTCCCTCTCCTGGAGACGCCCGTCCCTGCAGCCACAGCATAATGTCAGTCAGGACATTTTGATAGCATGACACAGGATAAAAGGATAGTATCAAAGCAACTTTAGATAGCAGCTCAGCAGCTAGCTGGTTCGATTTGAATAATTGACCCATGATTGTATACGTTGCAAGGCTCCAAACAAGCCACTTGTAGGTGCTAAAACAGAAAAGATGGAGGAAGAAAATAAAAAATGGGGAGGAGAAAGATGAAGAGGATTAACAGTAGCAGAAGAAACAGTAAAAGAAGAAGAAGAAGAAGATAAGGGGAGAAGGAAGATGAAGAGAATGAGAAGTAGAAGAAACAGGAGGATTCAGAAGAGTAAAAAACACAGAAGAAAAAAGATGAGGAATAGGAGGAAGAAAGGCCCAAGATGAGGGGGAGAAGAAAGAAGAAGAAGACTAACACAATGTACACTGTACTGATATTCTCCATCAGAGTTTGTACATGTTTTAACCCATTTACAATGAATGACCTACACAATATACTATGGCAACCTAGGATCGATTGTTTATTATTCTGTTATCAAAATCGCAGTTTAAAAAAAGCGCAACTACCAAAAGAATTGCAAATATAATTACATCAACAATGACCAAGAAAGCTATACAATCTGAAATACAACTAAAAACTTGTTTTTTTTGTTGAGGAAATGAAGACCAGCAGTACCTGGAGACCTTGTTTTAATTTATAGGCAACACCAGTAAATCAATAGGCAATATTGGCACTGAATACTGCTGTTATATATTTTCCTTAAATCATTCAGCTCTACTGCCAACAGTTCTACATTCTGAGGGTTCAGTATCTTAGCTGTTCCTAGGACTGCACTCTTCTGAGGGTTCAGTATCTTAGCTGTTCCTAGGACTGCACTCCTCTGAGGGTTCAGTATCTTAGCTGTTCCTAGGACTGCACTCTTCTGAGGGTTCAGTATCTTAGCTGTTCCTAGGACTGCACTCCTCTGAGGGTTCAGTATCTTAGCTGTTCCTAGGACTGCACTCTTCTGAGGGTTCAGTATCTTAGCTGTTCCTAGGACTGCACTCTTCTGAGGGTTCAGTATCTTAGCTGTTCCTAGGACTGCACTCCTCTGAGGGTTCAGTATCTTAGCTGTTCCTAGGAC
This sequence comes from Trematomus bernacchii, assembly GCF_902827165.1. Classification (NCBI taxonomy): domain Eukaryota; kingdom Metazoa; phylum Chordata; class Actinopteri; order Perciformes; family Nototheniidae; genus Trematomus; species Trematomus bernacchii. Next base: position 187,138 of record NW_022987710.1, read on the forward strand.
TCTGCTCCTCTGAGGGTTCAGTAACTTAGCTGTTCCTAGGACTGCACTCCTCTGAGGGTTCAGTATCCTAGCTGTTCCTAGGACTGCACTCTTCTGAGGGTTCAGTATCTTAGCTGTTCCTAGGACTCTGCTCCTCTGAGGGTTCAGTATCTTAGCTGTTCCTAGGACTCTGCTCCTCTGAGGGTTCAGTATCTTAGCTGTTCCTAGGACTCTGCTCCTCTGAGGGTTCAGTATCCTAGCTGTTCCTAGGACTGCACTCTTCTGAGGGTTCAGTATCTTAGCTGTTCCTAGGACTGCACTCTTCTGAGGGTTCAGTATCCTAGCTGTTCCTAGGACTCTGCTCCTCTGAGGGTTCAGTATCCTAGCTGTTCCTAGGACTGCACTCCTCTGAGGGTTCAGTATCTTAGCTGTTCCTAGGACTACACTCCTCTGAGGGTTCAGTATCTTAGCTGTTCCTAGGACTGCACTCTTCTGAGGGTTCAGTATCCTAGCTGTTCCTAGGACTCTGCTCCTCTGAGGGTTCAGTATCCTAGCTGTTCCTAGGACTCGGCTCCTCTGAGGGTTCAGTATCTTAGCTATTCCTAGGACTCTGCTCCTCTGAGGGTTCAGTATCTTAGCTGTTCCTAGGACTCTGCTCCTCTGAGGGTTCAGTATCCTAGCTGTTCCTAGGACTGCACTCTTCTGAGGGTTCAGTATCCTAGCTGTTCCTAGGACTCTGCTCCTCTGAGGGTTCAGTATCTTAGCTGTTCCTAGGACTCTGCTCCTCTGAGGGTTCAGTATCTTAGCTGTTCCTAGGACTCTGCTCTTCTGAGGGTTCAGTATCTTAGCTGTTCCTAGGACTCTGCTCCTCTGAGAGTTCAGTATCTTAGCTGTTCCTAGGACTCTGCTCCTCTGAGGGTTCAGTATCTTAGCTGTTCCTAGGACTGCACTCTTCTGAGGGTTCAGTATCTTAGCTGTTCCTAGGACTGCACTCCTCTGAGGGTTCAGTATCTTAGCTGTTCCTAGGACTGCACTCCTCTGAGGGTTCAGTATCTTAGCTGTTCCTAGGACTGCACTCTTCTGAGGGTTCAGTATTTTAGCTGTTCCTAGGACTGCACTCCTCTGAGGGTTCAGTATCTTAGCTGTTCCTAGGACTGCACTCTTCTGAGGGTTCAGTATCTTAGCTGTTCCTAGGACTGCACTCTTCTGAGGGTTCAGTATCTTAGCTGTTCCTAGGACTGCACTCCTCTGAGGGTTCAGTATCTTAGCTGTTCCTAGGACTCTGCTCCTCTGAGGGTTCAGTATCTTAGCTGTTCCTAGGACTGCACTCCTCTGAGGGTTCAGTATCCTAGCTGTTCCTAGGACTGCACTCTTCTGAGGGTTCAGTATCTTAGCTGTTCCTAGGACTCTGCTCCTCTGAGGGTTCAGTATCTTAGCTGTTCCTAGGACTCTGCTCCTCTGAGGGTTCAGTATCTTAGCTGTTCCTAGGACTCTGCTCCTCTGAGGGTTCAGTATCCTAGCTGTTCCTAGGACTGCACTCTTCTGAGGGTTCAGTATCTTAGCTGTTCCTAGGACTGCACTCTTCTGAGGGTTCAGTATCCTAGCTGTTCCTAGGACTGCACTCCTCTGAGGGTTCAGTATCTTAGCTGTTCCTAGGACTACACTCCTCTGAGGGTTCAGTATCTTAGCTGTTCCTAGGACTGCACTCTTCTGAGGGTTCAGTATCCTAGCTGTTCCTAGGACTCTGCTCCTCTGAGGGTTCAGTATCCTAGCTGTTCCTAGGACTGCACTCTTCTGAGGGTTCAGTATCTTAGCTGTTCCTAGGACTGCACTCTTCTGAGGGTTCAGTATCCTAGCTGTTCCTAGGACTCTGCTCCTCTGAGGGTTCAGTATCTTAGCTGTTCCTAGGACTCTGCTCCTCTGAAGGGTCAGTATCTTAGCTGTTCCTAGGACTCTGCTCTTCTGAGGGTTCAGTATCTTAGCTGTTCCTAGGACTCTGCTCCTCTGAGGGTTCAGTATCTTAGCTGTTCCTAGGACTCTGCTCCTCTGAGGGTTCAGTATCTTAGCTGTTCCTAGGACTGCACTCTTCTGAGGGTTCAGTATCTTAGCTGTTCCTAGGACTGCACTCCTCTGAGGGTTCAGTATCTTAGCTGTTCCTAGGACTGCACTCCTCTGAGGGTTCAGTATCTTAGCTGTTCCTAGGACTGCACTCTTCTGAGGGTTCAGTATCTTAGCTGTTCCTAGGACTCTGCTCCTCTGAGGGTTCAGTATCTTAGCTGTTCCTGGGACTGCACTCCTCTGAGGGTTCAGTATCTTAGCTGTTCCTAGGACTGCACTCCTCTGAGGGTTCAGTATCTTAGCTGTTCCTAGGACTGCACTCCTCTGAGGGTTCAGTATCTTAGCTGTTCCTAGGACTGCACTCTTCTGAGGGTTCAGTATCTTAGCTGTTGCTAGGACTGCACTCTTCTGAGGGTTCAGTATCTTAGCTGTTCCTAGGACTGCACTCCTCTGAGGGTTCAGTATCTTAGCTGTTCCTAGGACTCTGCTCCTCTGAGGGTTCAGTATCTTAGCTGTTCCTAGGACTGCACTCCTCTGAGGGTTCAGTATCCTAGCTGTTCCTAGGACTGCACTCTTCTGAGGGTTCAGTATCTTAGCTGTTCCTAGGACTGCACTCCTCTGAGGGTTCAGTATCCTAGCTGTTCCTAGGACTCTGCTCCTCTGAGGGTTCAGTATCTTAGCTGTTCCTAGGACTGCACTCTTCTGAGGGTTCAGTATCTTAGCTGTTCCTAGGACTCTGCTCCTCTGAGGGTTCAGTATCTTAGCTGTTCCTAGGACTCTGCTACTCTGAGGGTTCAGTATCTTAGCTGTTCCTAGGACTCTGCTCTTCTGAGGGTTCAGTATCCTAGCTGTTCCTAGGACTCTGCTCCTCTGAGGGTTCAGTATCTTAGCTGTTCCTAGGACTCTGCTCCTCTGAGGGTTCAGTATCTTAGCTGTTCCTAGGACTCTGCTCCTCTGAGGGTTCAGTATCTTAGCTGTTCCTAGGACTCTGCTCCTCTGAGGGTTCAGTATCTTAGCTGTTCCTAGGACTCTGCTCCTCTGAGGGTTCAGTATCCTAGCTGTTCCTAGGAATCTGCTCTTCTGAGGGTTCAGTATCTTAGCTGTTCCTAGGACTCTGCTCCTCTGAGGGTTCAGTATCTTAGCTGTTCCTAGGACTCTGCTCCTCTGAGGGTTCAGTATCTTAGCTGTTCCTAGGACTCTGCTCCTCTGAGGGTTCAGTATCTTAGCTGTTCCTAGGACTGCACTCTTCTGAGGGTTCAGTATCTTAGCTGTTCCTAGGACTCTGCTCTTCTGAGGGTTCAGTATCTTAGCTGTTCCTAGGACTGCACTCTTCTGAGGGTTCAGTATCTTAGCTGTTCCTAGGACTCTGCTCCTCTGAGGGTTCAGTATCTTAGCTGTTCCTAGGACTCTGCTCCTCTGAGGGTTCAGTATCTTAGCTGTTCAGCAAAAGAACAACATTGTTGTAAAATAATATAATGTAAAATAGACTCTTTATTATTTACTTCTGTTATTACTGGCTGCTCCTTCACTTCTTTATATGTTCACTTACTAGTTATCTTTTCTATCCTGGATGTGGTTAGTGTAATATTTAATTTTGGCTTTTATCTGAACTATCTATCTTTGTTGTAAAACTGTCCATGTATCTACTGTAGGTGGAATAAAGGTCCTTGATTCTGAGCTGCATTGACATGAAGTCTGTAAGATTGGAAATAAATGGAAGATGGAAAAACACCAGAAGGTTTCATTAAGTATGACTTGATGTTAACTGTAGGGACGTTAAAGCTGTAGGCTGAACCTGTGTGCGATGCCTCCATGCTGGATCTGTTTGACGAATACGCCCTGACTGCTGCTTCCTGCGGGATTCAGACCGACCACGCTGAAGCCCAGACCTCCAGACAGAGGCCGAGTGAGCTGGCACACCTCTATGTGAAGGCCCTGCACAAACACACACAAACACACACACATGTATTTAAAGTGTGTTTATAAAGAGAAGTGCAGGAATGAGTCTTGAAACCCTGAACCCAGCACTTCGGGTTCCCCTCCCCTCGATGGTTTTTTGAATGAGTTTTTGGTTAGATGCCTGAAATAAGATCTATGGTTAATACAAGCTTAAGAGATGTTCACGTTTTGAAAAATACATGAAATACGTCACTTATTAGCCACTTTAACTAGCTATGGTAGATGCACATCCATCAGATGTAGTTTGTTCATAGCCTAACACTTGTTGCTTCAAAACTCATAAAGGTGGTGTTAATATATGGAGATGATCCTGCTGTGACAAAACGTGTAATCAACATGAACATTTGTTCTACAATTATCTAAAATCCAATGGAAGAATCTCATTTGTTGTTGCAGGCATGTTTTCTTGGCTTCACCCACCTTTGCGGCAACAAGGATCCATTTCTGTAGGTTGAATTCAGATGAGGGCGGAGTCTGACGGATGGGTGGAGACAAGGCAGTGCTCATTAGGGAGGAGGAGCTGCTGACTGGATCAACAGCGCTCATGATCAGCTGACCCTTTTTGGAGAAACTGAACTCACTGCAGGCTTCAGGTGGCATACTGCTCAGCTACAACGTGGAGGAGGAGAGGGGGGGGAGGACAAAGAGGTGAGAGAAAAGGAGAGGAGGAGGAGAAGAGGAGAAAAACAGGAGGAGGAGTGCGGGACAAGGAGGGGGGGAGGAAAAAATAAAAAAGAGAAGTAGGAAGAAGAGATAAAGAAGCAGAGGAGGTTGGGACATTTAAAAAAAAATCAGAGCACAAGAAGGAAGTAGTTTGAAAGAGGAGATGAGGGATGAGGAGATTAAAGAAGAGAAGTAGAAGACATGAACGTGGAACAGAAAGAAGAGAAAAAGGAAGGGGATAATGAAAAGGAAAAGAAAGGGGAGAAGGAGGAATAGGACAAAAAAGAGGAAGCAGAAAAAGAGTGACAGAAAGAGGAGAGAGGTGCGCAGGAGGAGGAGAAAAAGAAAGAGAGGTTTGTCAGATGAGGGAACATGTTGGAGCTCTGGAGCTGTGTTTGGTGAAGCTCTCTGACTGGCACACCGTGCATTAAACACCAGCGGACCAACAGCACAGTGTACTGGCTCACTATCACGCTAGGGTTTCTCAGGGTCCCACAAACCAGGATCTGCTACATGGAGTTCAGAAACCAGAGGCCTGTACTACGAATCTAGTTCAACATATATGGATGGCGCCAACATGGATATGTTTGAATTAGCCGGTTGACTTAATCCAAAACGTACCCGCTCTCGCTAAGCGGTCCTACGACGCTGGCTATCAACTCGATCGCTCAAGCCAGCCGTGTCCTATCTAGTTAGGTGCGCGTTCACATGAAAGGGGTGGTATTTGGAGTGATCGACCAATCACAAACATGGACAAGCCGCGTACTGACAGCGCAGCGTCATACTTCCTGAATGAAAAGTCAACTATAATATTAGACATATGAAGAAGTTAAACTTTAAACACCCATGACTTAAACACTTTATCAAGGATCAAAGCCACATAGCTGCACCTGCAAGGTGAATACAGCTGGTAACAGAAAAAGTGTTTGAATGCGTACATTAACAGGTTTATGATGTGAAAAAAAAAGTGAACCAGCATCGTAGGACCGGAAATCCAGGAAGTTAGCTCGCTAAGCGAAAATCCTGCTTCGTAGTACAGGCCTCTGGTCACTGTGCAAGTTAACACCTCACTTATTCTTTCCACTTTCAGACGGTATTTATTTGGACAGTTTTTGTTCAGCTGCTTGTGTTTACACACGTACATATTGCATTTTTTATAGATAGATATACATGTTAAAGTACAGGCATTGAAAAACTAAAAGAATTCTGAGACTCATTAACTGTAGCATAATTATAGAAACATTTGATTCAATCAACATATTATCAGTCCTGTTGTAGGTACAACAAGACTGATCAATGGTCAATGAAGGATAATTAATCTCATCTATATATTTTTCTTCTTAAATAAAAAACACAAAATATCATCTTATTTATTTTTCAGAAATGTCTCCCAAGTTTAAGATTTGATAATTTAACGATGATAATAAACGAAAATTATTTAGTGGAAATGTACCACTTTAATCCCAGAGTATAGCATTTTTCTGTAAATGTACCACTCTAATCTCTGAGATTCAGATGTATTTTTAGGGAACATTGCCTCCTTGGACCGGCTCTTTCCCACCCCTTATCATTATTATTTTTTACCTAAAAAAAGCCCCAGTGCATCACTTTATTTATAAGAATCACTAGAGGTAAAAAAAGTATAGACAGAACAGGACTTCAGGTTTTACCACCTAAACAACGTCAACTCATAAAGACACAGGAGAGAGAGACACGCTCTATATGCAACGACATTGTCGACAGAAAAGAAAGACATGTAGTTAAAAAAATGAAGCAGCGAAGCCTGGGGGTAAGTGTGGAGTAGAGAGGAGAAAAAGAAAATCAATAGATTCCTCTGCAGGCCCTCTCTCTCTGAACAGGTAATGTATTAATGACCTTTACACTCACATTGTGGAAACTTATCAGTCTGCAGCTTATTTAGGCCGGGGCTGACGGAGCAGGATCCAGAGCCATTTCATCAATACGCCTCGACAAGGCCGTTACTCAAACCAAGACACTAGATATTAAAGCTTGATAGATCCGCAGAGAGCCGTGGGGAGGGGTAGGAAAATAAAGAAAGAAAGAGAGAGAGAAGTCCCCGCTTCATATACCCTCCACCGGCTTCCACCCAACACTTTCATAGACTCAGCTCTGACCTTCGCAGCACTTAGAATATGAAGCCCGGCGACGGTTATTGCCATTATCTTAATTTGGCCTGCAGATTGTTTATTGTAAAGGCTCGGCGTCAGTACGGGCTGGAGCTGCATACAGATGAGGGGGCAGGGGGGGGGGGGGGGGTGATTCGATGTGACAGGTCACGCTGTTGGACAGGATGCAGCAGTGTGCTGACACGTGATAGGCTGTGGACACCTGGGCGGTGATACACATGTCGGACTAATCGAAAATACTTATTAGTCAGCAAAATGATCTAAATGAGTAAGCGACTCACAGTTCTGACAAACAATCTGAGAGAGTGAATTCCTTTTCCTTTCATACTGTATAAACTAGTGTCATGTGATATAGTGCGTTGCCTTCCCTAGTCAGCCTCCTGAAGCTGACTGAATAGAATATCTTTCACAATGCCCGTTTCATGTATAATGCAGTAACAATGCTCAACAACAGACTGACCTTATTCCAAGTTAAGGAGAATTTAGTGGTTTAGGTTGCATCATTTTGTTTTTAGGGTATTTATTTAGAGTTACACATATTTTATCTTGTAAATGTTTCTGTATGATACATTCATTATCTCCCATTGTAGTTGTGTTGGTCATTTGTATTGTGATTACTCTCTTGTTTAGTGTCTGGGACAGTGTTCTAAAGCTTTGGATGCTTTATTTGACTGTCCCACTTCGCATATCTCCATTCTGTCTGATGGCGTGAGGGAATAATGGCAGACCGTGAGGATGTGTTGTGGATTGATGGCAGAATGTCAGTAGATACAGGCTACAGCTTCTTAAGAAGAACGTCTTTGGGTTTGTCTACTAATGAGGCTCCTTTTTCCTGGTATGTCAGTATGTTTTCAACTATTTTTTTGTACGTTTCAATAAGACAAATTGGTTTGGTTCTAAAGAAAGTACTTCCAGTTGCTGTGTAACAGAAAGAAAAGTTGATAAGTGATGTTGGATTTAGGATTTGAAAACCCAAGTTTAAGACTGGATGAAGACAGGATGCCTAAAGCTAGTTAGTATTGGTAAATATCTTAATTTAGACTCTTCCTATAACTATAGCATTACGGCCCTAAACTCTTCGGGAGGATTGTGACCTGCCTCCATCTGCGACAGGCTGAGGTGAATGTGTGGCCCGTAGCTCCAGTGTATCTCAGACGTGTTTTAAGCAGTGCTGCTGGGGTGTGAGCTGCAGGTTGCTCTTTGTGTATCTCAGACGTGTTTTAAGCAGTGCTGCTGGAGTGTGAGCTGCAGGTTGCTCCAGTGTATCTCAGGCCCCGGCTCCACGAGGACAAATACGGCAAAACGCATCGGAGTAACGCAAATGCAACCGCAAAAAACCTTCCGTCCCCACGCAATATACACCGGATTGTGTCAAGCTCCACGAGACGGCTCCGTTTACATCCAAACGCTGGAAAAGCTGCAGTACATATGCCGAACCTGTACGTGGCGCTGTAACTTCCTCCACAAAAGCAGCAACTTCCTCCACAAAAGCAGCGAAGAAGAATGGTTGTCATGGCTGCACTTCTGTGTATTCTCCGCGGTGGGGGCCGACAGAACCGGGCAGAGTTTTTCGCCGGTCAGCGTGTGTTAAAGTTTAAATCTTCCGGACAAAATTATAAAAGTGCCGGTCAAAGGTCTTCTTTGTTATTTATTGAGCTTTAAAACAAATGAATAACGACTCTATATAATGATATATAATCATCAAATAAACACGGAGCCTGTCTCTTTTTCCTCTCTTCTGACAGCGTCAGTGTCTGTCTCATGCAGCAGCTGATCCTGTAATGAGTGACCCGACAGTAAAAATGAACATATTTATAACTAGTTTAGGTAGTTTGAGAGGTAATTAAAATAGCTAAGGGTGATGATCTGACTTGAAGTGTGTGTTTTGCTCCCGCTGCATCACAGCGGCAGGAGCTGCGTGTCTCCGTCCTGTCAGATTAGACTTCACTCGCGTTTATGTCCATATCGAGATAAAGATAAATAATCTGAATTCAAGGAGGAGCTCCTGTAGATGTTGCACAAAGAACTGTAGCATGGTCAGTAGCGACTGGAGCACGATAGCAACCCTGCGGGGGAGAGGCGGGGCTATGAAAACGAATGACCGTATAGGCGACTCCACGGCCCCGTTGGACCCCCCAGAGCGCTCCGTTCCCAGATCTATCCACCTTTGGACCCGTTGTCGTTTGCGGGGTCTGTTTCTACGTTTCCCTTACGGCGTCGTCGAGCTTAGAGGGCTATACGCATGAGAAATATGCGGATTCAACCCGTTTTCGTCCTCGTGGAGCCGGGGCCTTAGACGTGTTTTAAGCAGTGCTGCTGGAGTGTGAGCTGCAGGTTGCTCTTTGTGCATCTCAGACGTGTTTTAAGCAATGCTGCTGGGGTGTGAGCTGCAGGTTGCTCCAGTGTATCTCAGACGTGTTTTAAGCAGTGCTGCTGGGGTGTGAGCTGCAGGTTGCTCTTTGTGTATCTCAGACGTGTTTTAAGCAGTGCTGCTGGGGTGTGAGCTGCAGGTTGCTCTTTGTGTATCTCAGACGTGTTTTAAGCAGTGCTGCTGGAGTGTGAGCTGCAGGTTGCTCTTTGTGTATCTCAGACGTGTTTTAAGCAGTGCTGCTGGGGTGTGAGCTGCAGGTTGCTCTTTGTGTGTCACCTGGCTGCGGAGCTGTTTGATGGAGTGCTGTAGGGTGAGGATGTGGCTGAAGAGGGGACTCTGCAGGGTCTCCCTCAGGTTGCCCATGGTTTCACTGTGGGTCCACTCCTCCCTCTGCAGCAGTTTGGCCTGCAGTCGCTCCAGAGCTCCCAGAACCTGCTGCCGCTCCGCTGAGGACGCTGAACACAGGACGCATTCATTAGACAGCAGTAACTACACAAAGAGAATGCAATTCCAACTGATGGCTGTTTGAAATGTTAAACAGGTGAGAGGATTTACCTGCTGGGACATTTTCAAACATTGTCCTCCCTCCCTCTCTGTCTGTCGCTCTGGACCAATCTGAAAAGAGAGACAGACAACAATATTTCACATGTATTTCAAACACAACACATAACGGACAGTTTGTGTGTATAAATCTACCAGTTAATAGTGCAGTCTGTTTTGCCGTTTTAAAGCTTTAAAAAAAAGCTACAGTCGTGTCACAACCAAAGAGAAAACACTTCAAAGCAGAAAAACACTTTCTTTTTCCTGACTGGAAACAGTGTTGTTGTTCAACAAAGAAAGAGTTCAATGTGACTTTGTTGTACTCAGGGAATAAGTGCTGTCAAAATGAACATTATACTTTTTTCTTGGCACATTAAAAATTAGGAGACTAATTGTGATATCTTCAAATACAACTTTACCACAGGGCTTTACTGAATGGTTTAGTTTAATTAGCATTTGATTGTTTTAAGCTGTTTTTTGTTTTTTATTGCATGGTGAAAAACACTTTGAATTGTGTTTCAAATGTGTGTCAAAATACACTTTCCCTATTTATCCTAACAAGAAGCTGTTTGAAAGAGGACTGCACTTGAGGAAAATACAAAGTCATAATTTAAGAATGTACAGCCAAGACCAACTATAAACATCTGACTATATTGCTTGAGGGAAAATGGTGGAGAAAGGAATCTACAGGAGCTAATATTTAAACATCTGTGCAACCAAATCACGAATGAGCTTCATTCATTTGGATGCATTCTGCTTATGGAGTCTGGCAGTCAACAGCAGCCAAACCCCATCCTGAACATATTTCCCATCTAACTTCTTCAATTCTGCCTAAATGCTTAAAGTGCTATAACATATTTAAAAAATATTTAAATGTTTTGCAGTTTTTTATGCAATGAGCACATTAACTCTGAACACTTTAGGTACATTCTCCTAATCGTACTTAAATACTTGTACTTACCATTCTCAATTCAGTACTTTTACTTAAAATGGAGTATTTGTACAGTTACTCAAATAAAGAATCAGAGTGCTTTTTGTGGTGTACCCTCCTCATGTGCTCACAGCTGATTCCAGCACTGACAGGCTGCTAGTGGAACAGGCTGCTGTGTGCTGCGTTCAGGTGCCTGTCTCAGGTTTCTCAGGTTAAAATCCTCGTTATCAGCACGGCTTGTTTACACAGTCAGAGCAAAGCAGAATCCACACACACAGATGGTAAAACAACCAGACCAACATTCTCCAACCTGCACATCAAACAGAAACTGACCTGCTGACATGAAACCTCCTCACACCTGTAACCTCACCTGAGAAACCAGGAAGTGAAACTCAAACAATTCAAAAGGGAGGATGGTGAATATTGAAACCATAAGTTTGAACTAATCAATATAAATGCTTTCTCAAATCCATATTGTGTATATTCTACTATCCTAAAGACGGCTGACAGCTTAAAATCTTGAAGTAAATCTGTTGTCAGCAGGTTCAATTCGCAACAGGTGCATCAAACATTATTAAACCAAAGAAAAAACCTTTGAAGCAGCCGCTACTTCTTACAACAAACGTGTTCTGATTTGCGACAAGACCCAACTTTACTTATCCGTGTGTTTATAAACCTAAACTGAGATTAAACAGCAACCAACTATTTATCTTCCAGCGTGTTAACTTACAGCACACAGCTAACAGCTGGCTACACGTTAGCATGCTAAATTAGCTTGGTAAATGGCGTCTAAAAAATAGTTTTGAATAATTTAGAGCAGATAAACAGTCGGAGGATAGAGCTGAAAGTCAGTGAGGAATTCTTAGAAAACAGACAGGTTTTAAAGGGGTTTTGAACTGATGTAAAAACTCACATGAAGTGAATCCAGTTTGGCATCAGTGTTGCTTTAATGCTGCGTTCAGGTGCTATCGGAAGTATTATCCAGTGCATGTTTAGCGCAAGTAGAATAATGGTGGATGTTATTAGCATCATTTAACAACCGAATGCCCCCCCTAACACCTCCCTTTGGGAATACAGTGTGAGGCATAATGATGTTTCCATGTCCATATTCTTTGCTTTACATATGTTACACATTTTTAGTTTTTGCTATGCGATATTTTTTCTAATAATATCCTTTTTTTCACAATATATTAAGTTATTTTAAGTACACTTACTCAATTAGTGCACTGTACGTTTTGATGTCCTTATACATTGCTTGAGTATTTGCATATATTGCTACCTTTTACTTCTTATCGACAACATTTTTGCAGCGATTGCTAATTAAAGGCGCAAATATATGCAATTAAACAAAATACAACCAATACAAATCATCATTAGGGATAAAATAAACAACGTACAATGTTGTCACAGGTTATAAACAGGTTAATGTCAATTGTCATTAATATGAGTTGCAAACACAAGAATATACACCTGCCAAAACATAAAAACGTAAAGATAGTTGAGAATCATAGAAACCAAACAAAAAAAGGTCAATGACAAAGGTGCAATGATCACAGCTGAATATGTATACATATATATATATATATATATATATATATATATATATATATATATATATATATATACATATTACACTCTTTTGCAAAGTTTACTAAGTTGTTTTAATATTAATAACTATTGCTCTAAAATAATGAATTTGATTTTAATGCCACGACGTGAATTTGCTTTGCTGGTAAAGCGAAAAAATAATTTGCACTAAAAGTTCCAAAATTACTATGCTTCTAAAAGTCCCGAAAGCATCATTGTGTGACGTAACAGAATTAGACATGGCGTCCTCCTGGAGACGGCTGGTGTGTTTACGCTCCGGGGTTTGGAGCCTCATATTTTACTCTGTTTACTCTCATTTAAAGCTCGTTCTGGCGGAGGAAGTGGATAGCTGCGACAGCCTCAGACTGGGACAGTATCCTTTTATTACTGCTGACTCACGTTACTCTGAATGAACAGAAGACCAGTCACCTTGTTCGCTAACATTAGCCGCAGCTAGCTAAGCTCTATTTCATGTTAACGTATCAGCTAAAAATAACAATAAACGTTACATACAGTGTTATAATAACACATGTTCGCTGTGTTGTGTTATAAAGTGCTTACTTTGGGAATAATGAACTGCTTTAGAGACAGGACGCTGTATGCATTTACGTGTTAACGCCCATGTAGAAGTGTTTCTGTTCTAATAGGATAATAACAACATCCGGTTTATATATGTGATCATTGCACTTCCACATCCTTTAAGTATAAGATAAGATGTACTTTATTCATCCCAAATAGATTTTTTTGATTTGCAGCATTAAAAACAAGGCATTGCACACCATTATAAATGCAAAGAGTTTAAATTCTAAAATGTAAACATCTAAAAATAGAAATAAAACAGCATCAAAAAGTAGAACATATAAAGATGACTGTGAAGATAAAACATCTATAAACTATCTGACAAATAAAACACTATAGAAGGGCCAATGTTCACATAACACAATATAAAGCAGGATATCTTTTACATGAAGTGTTTAAGGAATGGAATATGAAATGAAATATAAATGTAAAATGTACATTGTGAGTTGAAGTCCAGTTATCCAAGAGAAGCTGTGGAGCAGAGCGTTCTCTGCAGCAGGAGGGGATGTGTTGTACACAGTTATGGCAGTAGGTTCTTGTGACAGTCCTATTCACATCACACAGTAACATACTCAACATATGCTGCATTTATAGCTGCTTATTTACACTCAGTACCCGCCTGATCACTGCTAACAATACATTTGGTATTACTAATATCGATTCTGCGATCCTAACTCAGTTGCTAGTTGATCTGATACTAATCAGGGTTTGTTCTAGAACATACAGTTTGATATGGTTTGAAATGTAAAAGCTGCTGAGCCATATATTGCACCTCAAACAACAAATAACCTGAGTTCCGGTTTCTTGACTTCCTCTAAAGAAAAAAAGGACAGTAAAAGAAAGTGATTCAGAAGTGTCAGTGTAAGCTGCTGCCTGCCACTCGTCCCCGCAGACCCACCGCACACCCACCCCCTAGTTACTCAGAGCTCCATCAGAACAAAGCTGTCTGTGCCGTCTGACGCTCTATTGGACACCATTTTCTAATGTTTGGAGTAATTATACCGTTTCTGACGAACATAAATGTTTTTTTCTGGCATCACTTTCAAATGTTACGGGGACTGGTATGAGGGCGCAAATGTTCCAATTTCAGAACAATGTACTTTGCTCTGCTGTTGAGTTCCAGTGTTAGAACAAGCTGTGTTCATATGTAGTTCATATACACATTGCAAAATATTATAAACCCATTCCAGTATAGAGTGATAGCATTTAGTGTAGAGCGAGTTTCTGAGTTAGCCACACCATCCAATCACAGCTGGACAAATGGGAAAGGGAGTAGACACAATATCTTTATATACATGTATGTTAGGTAGGGGATTATAAATAGGATAATACATTTGTAAAATACCATTTGAAAACAAAGAAAGAAAAAGTAACACCATAATAATGTATAACACTGCTCAGATCAAAACAGACTCAACAAAGCGCTTCACCATTCAGGATACTGTTAAAAGATCATCAACAGAAGAAAAGAATGATTCTGATGTAACATCTGAAAGAATATGAAAATGAGTGAAAGGAAGTAGAATGCAGAGTAATAACACAAAGAGGAAACACTAATGATGTGCTGTGTCAGCTGGAGTCCTTCACTCTCCTCATGTATCTCTGCAAAGATCCCAAGATAGATGAATCCACCCAGGAGCCGGAGAACTGCAGGGACGTGACGGCCTGGGGTGAGAGGTCACATGATGTCTTCTTCACCATGTTGTGATTTGACATGGTCTCATGTGATGTTCATCTTTTAGTCCTGCAGGATAATTAGGGAAAGGTGATCAATAGGAAATGTTCCGCGTCATCGTATCAGATGTGTTGACCCTGTCTATATCATCACTTGACCTTTGACCTCCATTGTTTATTATCTTTACTGTAGTTTTTTTGGTTAAAGCCAGAAGATTCTCATTTCACTTTGTGTTCAATTGCCTTTGTAATGTTTCTGCATATAACAATGATTACGTTTAAACAAAATAAGACTAGATGTAAGAAAACTAGTCTTCTGATCAAACACGACAATAAACTGAATATTGTCAATATTGATGGAGAAATCCTAACCATGATCTGTTGTGTGTGTGTGTGTGTGTGTGTGTGTGTGTGTGTGTGTGTGTGTGTGTGTGTGTGTGTGTGTGTGTGTGTGTGTGTGTTTACAGTTGAGTGCCTCCCAGCTCCAAACATCAGCTGTCGGCTCTCTAACGGGACAGAGTTCAGGTTTAGCGGGGAGGAGGTGGGCTTCAACAAAACTATCCCCTGCAGAAATGTGTGAGTTTCACACACACACACACACACACACACACACACACACACACACACACACACACACACACACACACACACACACACACACACACACACACACACCACTAGTTCCCTTTCTGTCTTCAGGTTTTTTTGTTACTTTTATGTGGAACATTATAATGGTGTTTTGACAAATGTAATAACATGCAAAATGATGCTTATAATGATTATTTTTGATTATTATTATCATTATTGATCACTGTTCAAATCTGAATGTATTCCCTCTCAGGAGTGGTTATTCCTACAAAGTGGCCGTGGCTCTATCTCTGTTCCTGGGCTGGCTGGGAGCAGACCGCTTCTACCTGGGATACCCTGCTCTAGGTACACACACACATTCACATACACACACGCATACTAACATGATGTTTCATTTGATGTTGTTGTTTTCTCATAGCTGTGGCAGGCACAAACCAAATTCATCTCCTTGTTTTTTCAGATAAAGAATTGGCCTCTATACTGTATACTGTATGTTGGTGAATGACAGTAAACAAAGTCATATAAATGACTGGGTGATAAAAAGATGTCACTAATGTACATGATAGAATCTTATAATATAATATTAATAATAACAAAATAATAACGATGATAAAAATCAATGATTTGCAATTTTTTGGAACATCCTGATATTCATTTATTTTCTGATATTACCTATTTTATAAGTATTGGGATAATTATCAATATGGATCAATATAAAAGCTAAATGTGATAACATTTTATGACTGTATAGTCCAGTCTTAGAAAGAAACCTCAACAGTTTTAGTCCTGCAAAGATCAAGAATCTTATTCAAATTGAAATTTAGAAATAAATGAATTGCGATGAAGGCAGTAATCTGAGTAACTGAAAACACACACAAACCCTGAAAGAAAACAACATGTTGTGACTGGACAGACAGATACCACAGGAGGGAGGAGAGGAAGTAGGATTTTATGGATTTACTTGTACTACTTTTTTAATTTTTTTTTACTTTGTACTACTCTTGATCTAAAGAACATAGTAACGTTCACACTTTCCACTTTCAAGTCAATTTAGAAGAGAAATTCTTGCTTTCCAGGAGCCGCCTAGTGGTGGTTAGAGGACCTGCAGCTGATCGCGCTCAGCTTCTGAACTTCCTGCAGTACTGCGGAAAATGTGCGGTGTTGCCCTTTAACCATTTCCACATTTGTGTTTTATTTCCAGCCTGAATTCTAATTGAATTAATTAAGCCTCTGTTTTGTGGTTGATCTACACACTGCAACAACCCCACAGAAGAACAGTTATGATCAACAAGCACAAGTTAGGGAGCTTCTTTGAATGAGACATCTGCAGCAAGACAAAAGCTGAAAGGCTTCAGGTGTGTGTGTGTGTGTGTGTGTGTGTGTGTGTGTGTGTGTGTGTGTGTGTGTGTGTGTGTGTGTGTGTGTGTGTGTGTGTGTGTGTGTGTGTGTGTGTGTGTGTGTGTGTGTGTGTGTGTGTGTGTGTGTGTGTGTGTGTGTGTGCGTGCGTGTGCCAGAGTTCCCGTTAGAATATTTTTTTGCCGGTCAACATGTCCGTTAAAGTTGAAATCTTCCGGACAAAATTAGATAAGTGCCGGTTAAAGGTCTTCTTTGTTATTTATTGAGCTTTAAAAACAAATTGATATGATTCGACATTAAACAAACTAATTATAGTAGATTAACTACATTATTCAAAAGTGTACAGTAATTTACAAAAACGCGGGAATAATAAACGGAGCGCTCTCTCCTTCTCCTGACAGCCCGTCAGTATCATGCAGCTCGCGGATCCAGTAATGAGTGACCCGACAGTAAAACTAAACATATCTATAACTAGTTTAGGTAGTTTGAGAGGTAATTAAAATAGCTACGTGTGATTTTCTAACCTGAAGTGTGTTTTGCTCTGCTCGCCGCTGCAGGGGATCATGCAGAGCTGCGTGTCGACTCGTCAGCAGCAGCCGATCTCTCTCTCCTGTCAGATTAGACTTTACTCGCATTTATGTCCATATCGATCAGATCTAGCTAGTTCTAGCTAATGATATGACTACCTGCTTGTTAAAAGACACCTAAACAATAAGCGTCGCTATGCAACCGGATGAGGCCACAAAGTATAGCGCAGCATTATGCATTTGTTTACATGCCCACCGGAACCCCGAGGCATTACCAACAGATCAACGCACAATCAACCCATACAGGACATCTCTTTCTCCACATTAAGTGTTAGACATTAGAATTGACAATTTTTGTCTGTCACATACTCTTTTGTCTGTCACATACTATTCTTGTCTGTCACATAAGTGGCGCAACTGATGCGGTATTGCGCTAAGGGAAAATTATTTTGACCGGACATTTTGACCGGAGAGATTTAGATTTGCCGGACTTCAGCATATTTTACCGGTCATTGTCCGGTAATTACCGGCTAACGGGAACTCTGGCGTGTGCGTGTGCGTGTGCGTGTGTGCGCGCGTGTGTGTGTGTGTCAGGTTGTCAGGTGTTTGGATGGAGGACAGCTGCACCGAGGAACACCTGGCCTGATCTGGCACCAGTCAGCCCGGACAGAGCCAAACTGAGGCGTGCCGAGCCAAGTCAGATCTATATATTAATTTCACAGGCGGGTTTTGTTCAAGAGCTCCACGGGTCAGACAAAATATTTAGCAGTTAAAGGAAGGGTAGGTAAGTTTGAGAAACCGGCTCGAGATACACTTTTTGTTATATTCCATGGAATGCTCTTAACATCCCGATAGCAATGAATATCTGAAGTGCTTTGACAAAAAATCCATAAAAAATATCATCTGTGGAAGCCGTAGTACTGTAAAAAGCACGACCAATCATTTTAGCCGGCCCGGCTAAAATAACTGGATGGCCTACATGCCTGTCAGCCTTCCATCTGTGCACAAACTTATCTCGTGCCCTCATTGGTCATGTGCGCGTTCGTGTGTGTTGGAGGAGGGGCTCTGTAAGGAAGTGGCAGATTTTCTCCGGCTGTGTATTTTCAAATTCTAGCGATCTCGAGCTGGTTTCTCCAAAATGACCTACCCTACCTTTAAGTGTTCTGATCGCACAAAATACATGCTGCAGAGCTCAGTACCAACACAATTGAAACAGAAGAGTTGTCCTAAGAGTGGCGCTAGAGTTGAAATCATAGCGATCACAATATCTGAAAAGCTTCATCTTCTGAGGAGCAGGAATAGGATCAGTAAATTAGGCTCTGGCACAAGAACTTCCTTAAAATAATGCATTGTCTTTTCTTAAGAGGATGACATGTAGGGCTGACACATATATATGTATTAAATGTTTATGAATCCTGTCTCTCAGGACTGTTGAAGTTCTGCACTGTTGGTTTCTGTGGAATCGGCACTCTGATTGACTTCATCATGATCGCCATGCAGGTGAGTCCCACCCTCCCCCAGCCTGTAAACAAACAAACATTGCTCAGGTCATCACATGCATCAACTCTCGGGGTCTTCCCAAAGAATACTTTTCATATAATCATTGAGGAGTTTAAACACACATCTGCAGTAGTTAATATTGTTAAATGTAACCACTTGGTATATAAATATCAGGGGGGAAAAATTATTTTTTTGTCAAGATAATAAGTGATTAGATCCTTATTTGACTGATCTTACATTCTTCATGTTATGAAGAAAAACACTCTTCCTGCTTATGAAGACCATGATGGTTGTTGAAAGCACCCTAGAAAGCATGTGAGTATTTAAAAAAACTATTAAAGGTCCCATGTCATGCTTTTCCGGTAAATAACCGTCCCCTTGTGAGTTATGAAGGTTGTTATGCATGTAAACGGTCTGCAGTGTCACAAACCCTCAAAGTACACCCTGTAGGGAGTAAAACTCTAACACCTGTCTATGCTGCCCCAGAACGCCTCGTTGGAGATTTCTCTTTTTCCATTTCTTTCTTCCTGAGTATAGTGACGTAAACGGGCATAGTGACGTAACGGCTCCTCACATACACACACTCACTCAGCCTTATCTTTTCTCAGCTGCGGCTCCGCGGATTTCTCAGCCTGAACTCAGCCTGAGCACACACACAGACTCACAGCCAGGCTGTGAGTCTGTGTGTGTGCTCAGGCTCCACGCAGCATTCTCATCTGTTTGTCATTACTGGTGTCATTTCCCGGTTGCTAACAAACGCCATTGTAAAACATAATCACTGATGTTCCGCTGTAACGGTGGTGGACTCATCAGAACAGAGTGGGCGAGCTGACCAATCAGAGCACACTGGGCTCACAGCGAGGGGGGGGCAGGAGCTCCAACAAGGCGTGTAGGACAGAGAGTGAATACACATACAGAGATGCTGTATGAGAAACCAATGTGAGTTTGGAACATTGAACAATGTAAATCTATTCTAGTAGACCTCAACAATGGAATTATGATCAGTAGAAATGGCCATGACATGGGACCTTTAAAACAAAATGTAACATTCAAGATTTATCCAACGTCAATGTTGTCTTTTAATTGTCATTCGGTAGACAAAATGATTCAACACTGTCTTGACTGAATTGTGTTAGAATTGTTGTATATTTAAAAAGTTATAATATGTAAAATCTCTACATCAAAATATAGACATATCCTGTGGTCAGGGAAAGGATGTTAATCAGTTTCAGAAGGGTCAAATTATTGGCCTGCATCATGCAAAGAAAACAACTAAGGAGATTGCTGAAACTACTAAAATCGGGTTAAGAACTGTCCAACGCATTATTAAAACCAAACTAATGAATCCAGCTTTAGCCTGTTCCAGAGTGTTGGGGAGAGAGAGAGAGAGCGAGAGACGGATGAAGTGATGCACCCATCATGCCTAGTGCCTACCGTACAAGCCTTTGGGGGCAGTATTATGGTCTGGGGCAGCTGCAGTTGGCCAGGTCTAGGTTCAGCTACGTTCCCAAAGAATGAGGTCAGCTGACTTCCTGAATATACTGAATGACCGGGTCTTTCCATCAATGGAGTTTTGCTTCCCTGATGGCACGGACATATTCCAAGAGGACAATGCCAGGGGGGCTCACATTGTGAATGAGTGCTTCAGGGAGCAGGAGACAACCTTTCTACACATGGAAGTCCAGACCTCAGCCCCAGAGAGTCTTTGGGATGTGCTGGAGAAGACTTTGCGCAGCGGGGCGACTCTCCAATCATAAATACAAGATCTTAGCGGAAAATGAATGCAACTCTGGACAGAAATACATTTTGTGTCATTGCAGAAGCTTATCGAAGTGATGCCACGGCGACTGCGTGCCAAAGCTAAAGGCGGTACAACTAAATATTAGTGTGCAACTTTTCTTTTGAAAGGGCAAAAAAACAGTATATTTACGACCATCTTAATTGATGGAGAACAGTCTGTAGTACCCTTCGCTGTGTTTGTTCAAACTGATCGGAGAGCAGCTTAGGTGCTTCCTTCTTTTTCGCACACATCGACACACTCCGGTTCTTGTTTCATGTCCTCTTTAAGAACCACACGTTTGATGAAGAGTGTAGAGTGAAGAACTGTGGGCCTGATGAATAAACGGGCATCAACCTTCTGATTATTATTTACGTCCATCCATCCTCCGAGGCCGGCAGGATGAATGAAGCTTGTAGAAGTTCCTAATGGACTCTGAGAGGACGAGACAGACGGATGGAGAGAGGGAAGCTGGAGGTGAAGGAACGAATCACTCCTTCCTGTTCAAAAGCTTTAGATAATAGCAGGCTGCAGATCCATCACAGGAAGGTGTGGGGGGGGCGACAGCAGATTTAACATCATGAAGTGGTCAGCCATGTTTGGTGGATCAGATATTTTACACTTCAGTGTGACGGCAGTTCATGTAATCTTTAACCCACTATGCAGTATCATCCGAAAAATTCAAATGTATTGTATCTTCTGGAAGTGAAATATCACCTGAAAAAACAGTTGCTTAGTTTGTGCGTGCGTGCGTGTGTAAAACATTACCTGTTTTTTTCCCTCCTGCAGATCGTGGGTCCAGCAGATGGGTCGAACTACATCGTGGATTATTACGGCGCCCGGCTGACCCGCCTGTCCATCACCAACCAAACCTACAGGAAGCCACATCTGTCTCTGTGAACACAGCCTCACACACTGTGAGTTCACTGGAGAGTTTAGAGTGTTAGGTTATGCTCTCAAACCTTCAAAGTTTGCTTAATGTTGGCTGTATGGATTTATTTTCTGCATACAAACGTCTCGTCAATATAATGTTAAACTAAGAAAAGCAGGAAATCTTCATCATTGTGAGGCTAAAAACAAGCATTTTCTGATATTTCGTAAAATAACATAGCTGTGACGATACATCGGTTTACAAAATAGATGCTTGTACATATATAGAAACAGTCAGTTTCCAGAGCATCACAGTCTCCAAACAGATCATAAGAACACTTTTGAAGAAGTACAAGTTAAACTTCACAGTTCAAGGTCACACACACACACACACACACACACACACACACACACACACACACACACACACACACACACACACACACACACACACACACTTCCCCTGTGGGATGGAGCTGTTTAATATCACAGTGTAAATTCAACATGAGGAAAGTTTCTCAGGGAATAAAAGAGTGACACTGAATAAAATCTAATCCAGTTTTGACCTCTTAAAGGCAGCGTTACTACAGCGGGGGAAAGGAGGGCTTTCAATAAAATACTCTACTTCAGTACAATTTTTGTACATGTACCGAACTTGAGTATTTCCAGTTTAAGCTACTTTATACTTACTCTAGTTCCACAAAGAGAACACAATAAGATCATATAGAATAATGATAATACCGTAGCATTACAATCACAGGTGCCATGTTACTAAAGGGTTAACAACAGGACTTGATGTGTTTACAGTGTGATATCGCTACCTTTAATAGGTGTTCATTCAAATGCTATTTGAAATATAAAAATGTATTCAGCATTGTATTCAGTGCTAGATATGTAATATTATATATTTATATTCTTTTACTCTGTGCATATTAATTATTGATACAATAATTCAAATAGAAATGTACAATATTAAAACAAAAAATTGTCATGAAATGACTTAAATGAAATTAAAGATTTCAGTAAAACATAAAGATGAATAAAAAAGGGAAACGTAATTATATAAATATCTGATTTTAAAACAGAATATTGAAAAATAATCTTAAAAATGTTTATTTTTTCTTCCTTCAGGCCCGTCATAAACACAGAGAAGACTGCATACAACGGAGCATCCCCTTAACTTCCTCCACATCCACAGTTTAAGAATGAATGTGATATTTATTCAAACCTTCAGCCACCTGCCTGAAGACATTTCAAGCAGCATTCGTCTGGCTCTGCATGTTTTCAGATTCATCCATCAAATGTTAGATTGATCAGTACTATAAGCCATTCGTTTCTTCAAGCATAATTACGTTTTTTCCACCTCTTCTGTAGAGTACGGTGTTAAACTAACAATATCTAGTCTCTTTGGGTCACATTTATATCACACCAGCTGGTCATTTATTTAAATGTGTTGTACTATATTGTGATGTTTCTTTGCTGTAACGATGTTTTTCTATGAGAACAGACATTGTAAATAAAGTTTATTTTTGCTTTCCGTCTATATTTGACTCTTTATTAAATATCACAATTGTTGAAGTCCCACAGCTGAGGATGTGATTTGTTTAAGGGTTTAAGAGGGTTTCATTTGTTCTGTTCCAAAAGTGCTGATTCTGGGTCTGTAGCTTTACATGCTAATGAGCTGCTGCTGGCCACGCCCCTCTGAGAGATGATTGGTTCAAAAACACAATGGTGCTCTAGGAGGAGATTCAGGTGACAAGGTGGTTGGTTACCTTGGTTGGTGATTGGCTAATGGTTACACAAGCCAAACAAACATTGTGACATCAAAAAGTGGCCAAAATCTAACAGGTTTTTATATAAATGGATCAGCACAAAAAGAGAGAGGGTCTTTGTTCCTGAAACAGTCCAAGCACAGAGGGGACACATACTGTATATATGTATAAAAGACATGAAAAAGTTGATTTTGCATAATAGGTGACTGTGGTTAGGGCGCCGGCTGCTGGAGTGATGGGAGTAGCTCGGCCGGGGGCCAGACAGCTGATCAGAATCAGGTAATCAGTCACTCAATAAAAGGATGTGGTAACCATGGTTCTGGGCTCTTGCAGTAGACTGGGTCCGGGGTGGAGGACCGTCACTCGCCCAGCCACCTCGGGAAATAGAGGAGCAGTCCGGGGTTCATGGGAGCCCTTTTTTGTGTTGACACTCAGCCTGAAATAAACTGCTTGTTTGCCAAACCGTTCCATCCGTCATATTTTATCCCGCTCACAGTGACCTTTAAATGTTTGTCAGTAGGTTACAAAACACAAAACATGTATAGATCAACTATAGATAAATCAGCACCTGCTCTTCAAATTACTCAATTATTCAACAAAGTTTTACACAATACATATCTGCTGATCTTGCACAAAACATTTTTTTTCCAGTCCTTGTGAATTCCTGGGAAAAGCCTTGGAGGTATATTTTTTAACATCACTTTTTTTGGATCACTATCAAGTATCGTGTTTGTTTGTTTGTTTGTTTGTTTTGATGAACTCACAAGTACACGTTACTGATGCGATACACAGTCCTAACAGCTTCTCCCTCTCCACTGATAGACAGGTGGCAGTAACACGGCAACACATGCAGCAATGCACCAGCTAGAGCAAAAGAACACTACAAGCTTATAAACAACATCTTCTTTCTGTGTCTCTGTATGCATCACTTCTACCAAAGCAAATTCCTCATATGCATAAACTTACTTGGTAATAAAACCAATTCTGATCCTGACGTGGGATTCTTAATGTTTGTGATAAACTGAATGATGAAATGTGGAAAAGCTGTTTGGATCAGCTGAAGAATGCTCCACCCCAAAGATTTTCTGAGGTCATGAAGAGTTGACATACAATATTATGATCTGATAGAATATGATGCATTGCTTAAGCTGCGAAACATGAAACATTTGAAATATAATGAAAATGTTATTTTGAAGCTTTGCCTAATAGCCTACTACTTTTTAACTAAATAGAGCTTGAATGCATCATAATGTTACTCAATAAAACCTTGGTTACCATTAGCCTTTAGCCCCGTTATTAAGCCACAAATCTGTGCTTCTCACTGCTAACAGCTAACAGCTAACAGCTCATTTGAAACTAGCTCTCATCCTGATGATTTCAACACAGACTTCACATTTTAACATGAAACATCAGACCATCAGTGTCTCTCGGTTCTGATGTGGCTGTTGTGTTTGTCATGTATCTGCGTCTGATGTGTGAGACAAAACATTTCAATAATGATCAAGCCATTTTACATTCTGGGTAGTTGAAGTGGCTAAACACACACACACACACACACACACACACACACACACACACACACACACACACACACACACACACACACACACACACAGACACACTCACACAAACACACAGTGTCTGCATGGAAAACACAGAAGGCATGAAATTACAGTTGCGTCAGTTGGAACGGAGCGCAGGAGGAAACTTTACAGATAAGGTGGAGAATTCAAGCAAACCTGTGTGTGTGTGGGGGGGGGTGTAGGGCATTTTTGTGTGTGTTGAAGGGGGTGTACTAAATAAAGGAATGGCGCTGGTCTTTCTCTCGTTCTTTAATCCCTGTGCGTGCGTGCGTGCGTGCGTGCGTGCGTGCGTGCATGCGTGCGTGCGTGCGTGTGTGTGTTATTTGGACTGTTAGGCTGTGTGTGTCACCAGATAAGTCACTCAATATTCACACTTGGCCTGTCACTGGGTGGCATTCAGGTCTCAGCTGTGTGTGTGTGTGTGTGTGTGTGTGTGTGTGTGTGTGTGTGTGTGTGTGTGTGTGTGTGTGTTTGTAATTTGTAACATTTCAATGTTTTAGTTTTTTAATATAGACAGTGAGTCTTTTCTCAAAAATGAAAAGACAACTGTTATTATCAAATGTCAAACTGGTGACATTCTGTTCAAACCAAGATGTTGTGTAATGTAATGTTCCATGACTGTGAATGTGATCTTATGAACTATTTGCACGTGTGGCCTCAGCTTAAACATCAACCAGAAAAAAAGACGAGAAAAGAACTGAACAAAGACAGACAAAGTAAATAGAAGACACCAAAAGAAAGAATTACACGAGTAAAATAAGAACCTGAAACGCATTCAAGAGGGAAAGACAGAAAGGAAAGAAAGGAAAACAAAAGAATTAAGACAAACGAAAGGAAGATAAAAGAGAACAGAAGACACGGAAATAAGGCGGGGAGACACAGAAGAAAGAAATGGAGACACAGAAGAAAGACATGGAGACACAGAAGAAAGACATGGAGACACAGAAGAAAGAAATGGAGACACAGAAGAAAGACATGGAGACACAGAAGAAAGACATGGAGACACAGAAGAAAGACATGGAGACACAGAAGAAAGAAATGGAGACACAGAAGAAAGACATGGAGACACAGAAGAAAGACAGGGAGACACAGAAGAAAGAAATGGAGACACAGAAGAAAGACATGGAGACACAGAAGAAAGAAATGGAGACACAGAAGAAAGACATGGAGACACAGAAGAAAGACATGGAGACACAGAAGAAAGACAGGGAGACACAGAAGAAAGAAATGGAGACACAGAAGAAAGACATGGAGACACAGAAGAAAGAAATGGAGACACAGAAGAAAGACATGGAGACACAGAAGAAAGAAATGGAGACACAGAAGAAAGACATGGAGACACAGAAGAAAGACATGGAGACACAGAAGAAAGACATGGAGACACAGAAGAAAGACATGGAGACACAGAAGAAAGAAATGGAGACACAGAAGAAAGACATGGAGACACAGAAGAAAGACATGGAGACACAGAAGAAAGAAATGGAGACACAGAAGAAAGAAATGGAGACACAGAAGAAAGACATGGAGACACAGAAGAAAGAAATGGAGACACAGAAGAAAGACATGGAGACACAGAAGAAAGACATGGAGACACAGAAGAAAGACATGGAGACACAGAAGAAAGTCATGGAGACACAGAAGAAAGAAATGGAGACACAGAAGAAAGACATGGAGACACAGGAGAAAGACATGGAGACACAGAAGAAAGACATGGAGACACAGAAGAAAGACATGGAGACACAGAAGAAAGACATGGAGACACAGAAGAAAGACATGGAGACACAGAAGAAAGACATGGAGACACAGAAGAAAGACATGGAGACACAGAAGAAAGACATGGAGACACAGAAGAAAGAAATGGAGACACAGGAGAAAGACATGGAGACACAGGAGAAAGACATGGAGACACAGAAGAAAGACATGGAGACACAGGAGAAAGAAATGGAGACACAGAAGAAAGACATGGAGACACAGAAGAAAGACATGGAGACACAGAAGAAAGACATGGAGACACAGAAGAAAGACATGGAGACACAGAAGAAAGACATGGAGACACAGAAGAAAGACATGGAGACACAGGTGAAAGACATGGAGACACAGGAGAAAGACATGGAGACACAGGAGAAAGACATGGAGACACAGAAGAAAGACATGGAGACACAGAAGAAAGACATGGAGACACAGGAGAAAGACATGGAGACACAGGAGAAAGACATGGAGACACAGGAGAAAGACATGGAGACACAGGTGAAAGACATGGAGACACAGGAGAAAGACATGGAGACACAGGAGAAAGACATGGAGACACAGGAGAAAGACATGGAGACACAGGAGAAAGACATGGAGACACAGGAGAAAGACATGGAGACACAGGAGAAAGACATGGAGACACAGGAGAAAGACATGGAGACACAGAAGAAAGACATGGAGAAATCAGAAGGCCACCAAAGTCAAAAGGCAAAATAAATAAGACTGGCGGACAGATAAGAGGGTGCCAACGTTTTTTATTGATCCAACATTTCAACCAACAATGTTTGTGTCAATCATTTATTTTTTACACAAACATATGTTGTAGTTACCATAGTACAAGATGTCATGTGATCCGGAGTCCCTCCACTGAGGTACAGAAAGACAAAAACAAAGCTTCACATGCTCACAGGAAGGCGGGGGGGGGCTTGTAAATCACAGTAAGTATCAGAGGATACAGGAGATATTAGGTGAGGAGAAGAAGAGAGGAGATGAGAGGATGTGGAGGAGAGAGTCAAGATGACATGCCATATTAAGAGAGGAGGAGAGGAAGAGGAGGAGGGTAAGTTTCCTCCTCCAGGGAGACGTCGACCTGTCAGAGTAAATGTCTCCTCTGCAGGGAGATAAAATCATATTTAAAGACCGGACACTTTAAATCCTGACCTGCTCTTTGTTTGAAGAACCTTGAAGGAGACAAGGAGGAGGAGGAGGAGGAGGAGGAGGAGGAGGAGGAGGAGGAGGAGGAATATTAGCTCTTCATCAGCAAACTCATAAGAATCAGTAATCAGAGTACTGAAAGGTTCTGCTCAACTAAACTTGAGTTTACTATTTTGCACAAGAAGAAGTACCAGAATACAGTGTTGTCACAAAGATACAGAGAGAGACTCTGTTACATAGTTTGGATATTTTGAATAACTTTAATTTTAGTATTACCTTTTGTAAACAACTTTGGGCCTTTTTAGATCTGAAAGGCCAAACCAAGGTTACTGTTTTTTTTACATTGTATACATTTGATCCGGTTAGTTTTGGTTTCACATTGCAATGCTGCAAACACATTCAAGAACTCTACATGACATACCTACGTCCTGAAGTATCTCCTACTGAGCTGCATGTCTCTAATGTGCAAAATAAACTACACATCTATTTAAAGGAATCTTTTGAGGTAAGCCAGCTGAACGTCCGAAGTGTTCAGGAATCATTTTCGGCACGTCTCAAGACTTTGACAATCAGCGACAAACAACAAAACAATATAGTCATTTGTAATAAAGATGGGCCCATCTGCAGGCATTCAGTGGCGTTCTTTGTGCTTCATTCATTGAATCTATTCAGTTCTGATATAACTAATGTGAATGCAGCATGTATGTGTGTCCTTAGAAACAACTTTACAAACGCATAACTTGAGCCGCAGCAATCATATATTTGTCGGGATACTCCCTTCCATCCATGGAGCCATGCTGCTATAATGTCTATGAACAGGGGTGCACATAACTAGCACACAAATCTGAATTGCGTAACGTCACTTGTGTCACTACGCGCCTTTGCGTACCTCAAAACATCAAAACAAAACTCATATTTCGTCTACACATGTTTCTTGTCAACACTCAATAGAGTAAACTACTAGACATGTCAAAAAAAACTAAGACATTAAGCAGCTACGTTGCCATTTCGCTCCCTGCAAAAAATCTTCAAACTTTCTATGACTTATTGAACTGGGTGCTGCAGCACCCCCATCTGCGAGGCTCCACTAGCACCCACACCCCCAAATGCGGCGCACCTACAGTGTAACGGCGCATCCACACGGTGGCGTGCGTTGAAGCTTCAACGCTTCTTCCCATTCACTTTAAATGGGGTGATGTCACGCTTTTGCCGAACTGCGTTGTGGTTCCGTCGCTTCGCTTTGCTCGCGTTGCTCGCTTCAAAAGTTGAGAAAAGTTCAACTTTTGAAGCTTCGACGGAAGCGTCAGCCAATCAAATCATATCATACAAGCTCTAGCCAATCAAACCGCATGCTTGTGTGTCCAACCCAGTCTCACATCTAAACGTGTAATAACTACGTTGGTCCACAACTTGGGACGTAGTATTTCTACAAAAACGCCTCTGAAATTGTAGGATCCCTACGTTTTTTTTCACCATTCATTTCCAATGGCTGGCGTCTATGTCACGTGATCTTCAACTTTCTCTCCGCAGAAATAAAAAAACATGGCCGACCTTCGTTTTATTCTCGGTAGAAAATGCCTATTTTAAGGTTAGTTTGGCCATTAAAATGCGTTTTGATGTCATTTGATGCGAGAAATATGAGTTGTTATTTCAGATTATGTGTGCAGTGGATGTACATGATCTTTAGTTTGCTAGTTATTACGAAGAATACTTCAGGAAATTGTGCAAATACAACGTTTTCATTGTTACCAAGGTGGTTGCTAGGGACGCTGCTATCGATATTATGTCTGTTATGTTGTGTAACTGTTTAATGGTGTTATCTTTATTGCTACCCCCTTCCCCGGCAATTTATAGTGTTGGTCCACAGCGCAAACGTATTAGTTTAACAAAATCCGCATCTAAAATTGTGGCATAGATACGTTATTTTCCATTATGCTCTCTATATATTGTCTTTATTATGCTTTAAACAGTGTCTCGGCCGGGCTTTGGCTACAGGGCGGCTCAAAGTATTTTGCCCGGCCGTTGTGAAGACTGCTTTGTTTATTGTCCTTGTTTTTGTTTTAAATAAAGCATATTCAATCAAGACATGCCAAACATGTGACGTCATATGACGCGTCGCATCTACGCACAGGGAGCAGGGAGACCCCGAGATCCGTATTCCCCGGGTGTTTCTCAATGTCGAGTACGCTTGCTTGGTAGCACATGTCTGCCGAGCATCTTGCTTCAGAAGCGAGTCAAGAATACTTCCTGCCATTTGGAAAACAAAGAGTGGAACAGGCTAGCAAGTGTGCAGGTGTGCGTCATATGAGAGGCCTCGCCTTACATCTTCCGCCACAGATTTGGGGAAATTGATCCGTGCGCAAAGCATTGTGGGGATTTTAAGACCGCGAAGTCTACTCATGTGCACACTCGATATTTCTCCAAACGGAGTACGCCGGGCTCGGTAGATTTCCAAGTATACTGGAGATTGGAACAGTACTTCGGCGGCACTCGATGACGTAGTATGCTTGAAATAGTGGCTCTGAAGCAGCTTTACTCGCGATTGAGAAACACCCAAAGAGTGGAACACGCTAGCAAGTGTGCAGGTGTGCGTCATATGAGAGGCCCCGCCTTACATCTTCCGCCACAGATTTGGGGAAATTGGTCCGTGCGCAAAGCATTGTGGGGATTTTAAGACCGCGGAGTCTACTCATGTGCAGCCTCGATATTTCTCCAAACGGAGTACGCCGGGCTCGGTAGATTTCCAAGTATGCTGGACATTGGAACAGTACTTCGGCGGCACTCGATGACGTAGTATGCTTGAAATAGTGGCTCTGAAGCAGCTTTACTCGCGATTGAGAAACCCCCCCCCGTATTTTTTAAATAAAGAGATTTTCAATCAATGCAATGAATGAAAAACTTGGGTCGCAGGTTCCTCAACAGTGCATTACAAGACATCTATCAATATGTGTCATCTTATAAGAGTATAATACATATGTATAATATCAGTTAAAATAAGTGCTTAAACATAGTTAACATTGCAGGAAAGCAATATATTAGACGTTAAGTACTTTGTCAGGCTTAATATTTATCTGTAGATACAAATGTCACTGTGTGTGCTGTGTGCTCTGCATGTGTGACCATCAAAGAGGGTTTCATCCCTCCATATTCATCTTCTATACCCCCAAAGCTTTTTTCTTATTCAAAAGAAGACCTTAACCTAAAGTATTCTTTAATGTTTAAATAAAGCCTTATTAGTTGGTCTGTTTTACACATCCTCCTATTAATATCTAATAATAAAATTATAAAATTCAATAACGTGCTTTAACCAGTAGGTGTCCCTTTCTATCAGCTGTGCACCGTTATGGCGTAAATACAGCCTATCTACCAATTGGATCAAATATAAAAGTCAGCCGAATTAGTGTTGATACTGCAAGGAGACGTATTGTGTGAAAAGAAATGTAAGATGTTGTTTCATTGCTTATATATTTAAGATCCACGTCAAGTTTTCAGTTTTGGCGGCAGTTCCTGTTTGTCTAGAAGTCTTGTCATCAGGGCTCTATAAATAGAGTTAACTACGGCAGATATGTAATATTTAATGCAGCCGAAACGTGTATTACAATGCCGTTATGTGATGACTTTCAAAGAGAAAAGCAAGCACACTCGGAATAATGTATTATTTAATTGTTTTATACAGTCTATGGTTGCTACAGAGGATTGTGGGTAATGTCCGTCAAACTTCCGGGTTCCTCCATGGGACCTTATTTCGGAAAAAGTATGCATTGAAGTCAATGGAGAGAGAAAGATTATCTTTCGATCCCGTTTGAATTGTGCCACGAATTACACATATGATGTTTGTCAATCTTAAATAATCCTTTCCATGTCAAAAAAGTCACAGTTTGTCGTAAAACTGTTGAAGTATAAGACTATGAAATGTGTGTGTATGTACAGCTCTCATCATGCCCAGACTTGTAGTGATTTTCACCTCTTTTAATACTTTTAATACCACATTACGTCACACGTTTGATGCGCGCCCGCGATTGAAAATCTCTTTATTTAAAAAATACGTTGAATACAGATCTCGGGGTCTCCCTGCCAAGACCCCAGGAAGTGCAGCGGACTCAGATGAAAATATTCGTGGTGGCCAAACGGCGGTAATACACTTCCTTTTGGTTGCCAGGCCCGGAAACACTTTTTCCCATTGACTTACATGGGGAAAGAGTGGTCTGTAAATCGTTGGATAATTTTTTTTAAACTAAATAAACTACCCAGTATGAACACTTGTATAGCCCTTATTAAAAACATTCGTTCCTCAAGTTGTAAAAATGTGCTAATAACGTTATTCTGTGAGTTATTTCCCTCTGCATTATGAACGTGCATCTAACCCACGGGACCGCGTCGCCCGGCACGTTCATGTTACGTGTTCAGCACTACATGCGTTTATCTTTACCCATGGATGCACAATAAGAACGGACCCATATCACCTTACTGCCAGCCCACGGAGCTGTAATAATGGATATATTGCACATGTTTGCTGTAATTCATCATTTGTAAAATATTATACTACATGGGATGTATGATTAAATCTTGTACCGTAAATGTTGTATTAAATAAAGTTAATATTACCGACGTAGATTAACGTCCCTGTAGCTTCTTATTGCACTAAGAAGCTTATTGCACTGTATATATATATATATATACATATATACATATATATACATATATATATATACATATGTATGTATATATACATATATGCATATATATATATACATATACATATACATATATATATATATGTATATATATATACATACATATACATATATATATATGTATATATACAGTGCAATAATTCTTTCATGCTTAATGAAGCTCTGTTGCTTGGATATCACTAGATCCTGTTACAGCGTAATATAAAAGTACATAACGATTGATGTGTAAATTAGCATAATTACTAGCTAGCCGCTAGCTGCTAACTGCCGCCTCGTTAATATCAAATCTATCATAATAACAATCCATTACCATGCTGTCATGAACGTGCGGTGCTGTTACGTGTACGCAAATTGACGTGCTTGATCTGAACGAGCATTTTGGGGGCCTGGTTAAAGTTGCGCATGCGCTATGAGCACACATACGGGTACTTCTCAGGCATGACGGGTAATCTGTGACGTTTCGCTCTCTCAAAAGTTGGGCCATTTTATCATCATGCGCGAATGAGCAACTCTCATAGGAATGAATGAGGCCCCGCCTCCCACGCTGTATCCAGTTCTTATTATAGAGTGGCGAAGTCACGCCCATCTACTTCCGCCCCATGGGACCTTATTTCGGAAAAATAATGTAATGAAGTCAATGGAGAGAGAAAACTTATCTTTCGATCCCGTTTGAATTGTGCCATGAATTACACATATGATGTTTGTCAATCTTAAAAAATCATTTCCATGTCAAAAAAGTCACAGTTTGTCGTAAAACTGTTGAAATATAAGACTATGAAAAATACGCAACTAGAAAGACTACAAATCCCAGAGTCGCGTAAGTGATGTCACAATTGAGATACTAAGAGATAGCTAAGATCAGCGCCATATAGATAGAATCTATCTATATGGCACTGGCTAAGATAAGATAACTTTAACAAGATGCCTGTGTGCTTAGTACCAGGTTGTTATTATACCAGCAATGGGTCTTGCTCGTTCTTTCGCTTCCCGTCTGATGAAAGGACCAGGAGTGTGTGGATCAAGCTAGCTAGTAGCTCAACCCAGTCTCACGGCATTTCGTGTTATAGTCACGAAATGAATTTAATCTATTGATTCGTGTTCACCAACACGATTTTCGCATTTTTTTCGTGTCACACAGAACGATTTTAAAAGCAATGTATTTCTATTGGTAGTATGTTTCGTGCCTGCACCACGTCTTTTTGTCCGGTCGGGTCTTGGAATACCAGAGCTGTGTGGTTCATAAACACATTTTCTTACTCAATATCTTACCCTAAGCCTAACCCTATCCCTTTTATTTTAAATTGTATAATGTCTGAGTTTTTTTGCCGTCCGCGAGGAAAATAAATGGGGCTCAGAGCCTCAGAATACTGAAATCTGTATTTTTTGTCATCTTTTTTTCCTTCTAATTTGTTATTATTTGGTGCAGGCACGAAACATACTACCAATATAAATACATTGCTTCTAAAATCGTTCTGTGTCAGAATACTGAAATCTGTATTTTTAAAAATCTGTTTTTCCTTCTAATTTGTTATTATTACATTGCTTTTAAAAATCGTTCTGTGTGACACGAAAAAAATGGCGAAATCGTGTTGGTGAAAACGAATCAATAGATTAATTTCGTGACTATAACACGAAATGCCGTGAGACTGTGTTGAGTAGCTAGCACGTTAGTTAGCATTACAGCCTTGTCATTTGTATTAGCCTTAACATGAAGTAACATTAAGTAACCCAAAATGTTAAACAGTAAGAGTAGTAGTCATATTTCGTGAACCCTTTGAAGAGTACTGTCACCGGTGTGATCATTCTATAATACACCATTTAAGCCCGGGGGAGAAATGCTAACGCTAACGCTAGCGATCTTCTCTACTTCATGCTATCTGCACAAATGGTTGACATTAAACATTAAAACGACCAGGCAGTTCAGAGAGAATCAAAGGAAGGCAGGCAGGCAGCTTTGCATGACATTCTTCAGGACGTGTTTCATTGTGGTGATAGTGAGGGTAGTCAATCGTTTTGTTGACAAGACAGTAGTGACGGCCATCTTGGTGACGTGTGTTGTTGATCAGAGATGTAGTTCATTGAGCGTTTCACACAAACAAATGTGTTACTTCACAGTTTTACGACACATTTTTATTTTTTTTACTTGCAAAATTATCTTTTAAATTGACAAACATCATATGTGTAATTCGTGGCACAATTCAAACGGGATCGAAAGATAATCTTTCTCTCTCCATTGACTTCAATACATAATTTTTCCGAAATAAGGTCCCATGGAGGTCCACCGGAAGGGGAGGGACTTTGCCACTCTATATATCCATGCTCCCTGCTCCCTGTGCGTAGATGCGACGCGTCATATGACGTCACATGTTTGACATGTCTCGATTGAATATGCTTTATTTAAAACAAAAACAAGGACAATAAACAAAGCAGTCTTCACAACGGCCGGACAAAATACTTTGAGCCGCCCTGTAGCCAAAGCCCGAGACACTGTTTAAAGCATAATAAAGACAATATATAGAGAGCATAATGGAAAATAACGTATCTATGCCACAATTTTAGATGCGGATTTTGTTAAACTAATACGTTTGCGCTGTGGACCAACACTATAAATTGCCGGGGAAGGGGGTAGCAATAAAGATAACACCATTAAACAGTTACACAACATAACAGACATAATATCGATAGCAGCGTCCCTAGCAACCACCTTGGTAACAATGAAAACGTTGTATTTGCACAATTTCCTGAAGTATTCTTCGTAATAACTAGCAAACTAAAGATCATGTACATCCACTGCACACATAATCTGAAATAACAACTCATATTTCTCGCATCAAATGACATCAAAACGCATTTTAATGGCCAAACTAACCTTAAAATAGGCATTTTCTACCGAGAATAAAACGAAGGTCGGCCATGTTTTTTTATTTCTGCGGAGAGAAAGTTGAAGATCACGTGACATAGACGCCAGCCATTGGAAATGAATGGTGAAAAAAAACGTAGGGATCCTACAATTTCAGAGGCGTTTTTGTAGAAATACTACGTCCCAAGTTGTGGACCAACGTAGTTATTACACGTTTAGATGTGAGACTGGGTTGGTGTGTCCGGGGCGGGAGATTCATGTGATTGGTTGTTGGTCGAGTTTGAGACACGCCCACCGGCAAGCTTCAACGCACGCCGCCGTGTGGACGCTGCGTCACACTCTGTGGTCAAGCTGCTGCAGTTTTATTTACAACAAAGTGGAGTAAAACACACAGTTGCAAACTTACTCAGGGTGTTAATGGAAGAGTTTGAAATACGACAGAGGTGGAAGAAGTACTAGGTGCAGCTAGTTTGAATGACTTTGTATACTGCAGGGTAGCTTGTGAATTTACTCCAGGTGGAACTAAAGTCTGATTTAACACTTGATTATATTTCACATCATTCATCCACATCTGTAGAGTAACTAAAGGTATTACATACATGTAGTGGAGTAAAAGTACACCATTTACCTCTGAACTGTAGAGGAGTAGAAGTACAAAGTAGCATCAAAGTCAAGTAAAGTACAAATATCTCAAAATTGTACTTAAGTACAGTTCTTGAATAAGTGTACTTAGTAACTTCCCACATCTGAAATCAGATATGACTTCAAGTCATGTGATAATGTCTTTATAGTATTTGATCCTTCAACTTGGCCTCAGGAAATGCAAGGACTTCACAGTTTTGGCAACAAGTTTTGGAGAAAGCAAATCGGAGGCTTACAAATAGACAGGGAGGTGCATCTTCATCATCTTCATCCTCTAGCATGCAAGAAGTGTAAATAGAGGACAGTGAAGGAGACACTGAGGAGGACCACGCTTTGTGTGGGGTGAGTACCAAACGCTGTCTCCTGGTACTCATCTGAGTATCTCACTAAAAAAGTTATGTGCACCCCTGTCTATAAACTGACATTTCCATTTCATACAGCCGTTCCATCATGTCATTTACGGTGGTCTATGAATCATCGTTTCAGGATGTTAAGTTGTAAGATTTGTTTCTCCATTTTGTTTGCCGATTTTGCACATTAGTTTTTAAAATATCCAACCGTTCCTGACATCAATCTAAAGCAGGTTTTCTGGTTGCTGACAGCAGAGTTTGGACCGATGTGTCACACCAATCCCTCCAGCAAACTAAAGATTTCCAATAAATCTAGTTTCACCATGAAAACCAGGACACATTCTGTGCTTTCACACTGTTTTATAACTCTGCAAATGTTTTTGATAAAACAGAGTTCGACTCTTGTATTTATTCTGTTAGGCAATGCTTGATCAGGGTTTTGCTGTTTCCACTGTATGGTTTTCTTCCCTGGAAAAAAAGGTAACACATTGATTAACCACCAACAAACACACACACACTTACAAACCCGCTGGAAGCCGGCTCCCATTGGCTGAGCTCGGCGGTGGGTGTGGTATTGATCAGAAACACCAGCAGCAATTATATGACTTCACACTGAGCATGGAGCTCATCACTATTCACTGTGGAGAACACACACACACACACACACACACACACACACACACACACACACACACACACACACACACACACACACACACACACACACACACACACACACACACACACACACCACAGTGACTCTTTGATAAATGTTAATTTGTGTGTGTGGACGTGGAGTGCCTTAATCCTCTTCTCTAATTGGTCCTTCATTATCGTTGAGGGGAATAAGGTGATGGGGGGGGCGTGTCCGCGGCCCTACATCAAGGTGGTGCCTTCTGGTTGCCGTGGCGCAGCGAGATGAGGCGACCGGACAGACACCACAAACAGTTCGACAAACTTTACTTCAATAAGTCTGCATAGATAAGTGTCAACACATGAAATACTTCAAACTTGCAGTTAGTGATGTTGCAAACTAAACATTAACATATTGTTACCTTTTAGTTTCAACATGTCATTGAAGTTGTTCAAAAATACTTTATTCAGTAAGAACGTTTTTTTTTTCATTGATGCTTTTTCAGATTATTGTTTCCTTCAATTTGTAATTAAAGTTGTAATCATCAAATGATTATTTTCTATTCTGTTGTAGAAAATAA
Organism: Trematomus bernacchii; assembly: GCF_902827165.1. Taxonomy (NCBI): domain Eukaryota; kingdom Metazoa; phylum Chordata; class Actinopteri; order Perciformes; family Nototheniidae; genus Trematomus; species Trematomus bernacchii. The sequence continues at coordinate 224,263 of NW_022987710.1, forward strand.
ATCATTGATGACAATAGGCTTAAGAAGTTTTTTAATTACCTGTTATAAATGATGGCGTGCAGTAAGAAACAGTTTGTCTGCAAATGTTTAAACACATCACAGTGACAGAAACACTCTCAGTGACAAAAAATCTCTGTGTATCTCTGTGTTTCTCTGTGTATCTCTGTGTATCTCTGTGTATCCCTGTGTATCTCTGTGTATCTCTGTGTATCTCTGTGTATCTCTGTGTATCTCTGTGTATCTCTGTGCATCTCTGTGTATCTCTGTGTATCTCTGTGTATCTCTGTGCATCTCTGTGTATCTCTGTGTATCTCTGTGCATCTCTGTGTATCTCTGTGTATCTCTGTGCATCTCTGTGTATCTCTGTGTATCTCTGTGTATCCCTGTGTATCTCTGTGCATCTCTGTGTATCTCTGTGTATTGTGTATCTCTGCACCTCTTCCTATAATCTCCTCAGCTCCCAGCACCGCCTGCAGCCATGTGTCCATCAGGCGTGTCTCACCTGGGGCCAATCATTTCCCAGCACTACCGGCTCCCTCATTAAACCCGCACGTCCCTCCATCTCTGTCCCTCTGCTCATAGGCTGCTGCTGATTCTGGTCCTCACTCAATGCTTTAAACTGTCCTGTCTTCAAAATATCACCTCTAAATGTATATTTGTTGCATTTCTACTTTTGTTTAGTGTTGCTTGAATAATCCCGATGTAACACCACACTCTAAAAACAACTGGTTAAATATAGGAAAGAACAAAAAAAGTTGGGTCAAATATCAAATCTGTCCATACATCGCCAAAACCTGAAATATTAACACAAAGAAAAGCGCAAGACAATTAAAGGGCTTGGGCTCACAATAGAAAGAACATAGTATGTTACAAAAATGTTAGCTAGTGACAGTAACAGTAACCAGCTAGGGTTAGCTAACTAATGTGAGTGACGGTAAAAAGCTAAGGTTAGATAATGTACAATAGAGTCAATATCAATAGCATTTGAGACTTCCCCATTTCCAAAAGAAAAGCTGAGATTTTCCATTGAACTTCATATTCATTGTATTAAGTATATGTTATGCTGTTAGAAATGGATGTTGGTCAAGCTCCCACACTTTTTATAAATTAATTGCAGGCAGACAATGTACATGCAAACAGCCAAATGTATCCCCCCTGTCTGGGACAAATTAAGTGTAGAGTAAATACATTGTAATTACCTAGTGATTAGCCTATAACATGTACATTTTCAGAAAGCTATTTAGTCCCTTTCTCAACAATATATTTCAGTTAATGGAAAAAGTATATGGATAATAATGAAATTATGGCAAACTATTTGTACCATGTCATTTTTGGCTAATATTAGCATTAATGAGCACATGGTGGACCTTCAGTTAGCAACATGATTCAGTCAGCAAGGTGACTGTGTACTGTTTAACAAATATATTTCGAATTTCTGAAAGGTTTTTATATTAATTGACATTTCACTATGACAGAGTGGACATGTTAAGCTTGACAACATCCAACTACACACATAATATGATTACAATTACGAAATATAAGTTTAAATACTTACTCTGCAACTAGCCAATGTCTCAGCCTCCATTGAGGAAAGACAAAATGGTGGTAGTAATGTCACTGAAAACATCAGAGGGTTTTTTATGGGGCAGATACCCCATAATGACAGGATGGACAGCAATGTGGACAATAAAACCATATAATTATTTAAAAAATGTAGTATCATTTAATCACTTATTACACACACTGTAGTTAGCAGAGCAGTGTGTGGGACATGCCAACATCACGTACATCCAATGAAAAAATACGGTATAAAATGAAGGAAACACATTTCAAGAGACTTATCATTGTACTGATATGTGTGTAAATGTTTGGCCATTTATAATAAGACCTCAGAGTTTCATTATTCTGCTACATTTTCATGATGACTGAGTGATTCTGATGTGGACACCAAAGTTACTCTATAGTGATATTGACTCAATAACCATAATAATGTGTATGTTTCTCAAAACTTCATATGGTCACTTACCTGTTTAAATGCTGCTACTCATTTTGTAGCCATGGATGAGCACTTATTTGTCTTTATTATTTGTAATGTGTGTTAGCTACTTTATAATGGCTTGCCTTTTATCGGCTATGTCACGTTTGCTGTAGTGTGTAAATGTTCCCGCTGCGGGACTAACAAAGGAATTCAGACTCAGACACCTCTTTCAAACATTTATCCGTATCATCATTTACACTTTAACTTATTTAACTTCAACTGACACCTATCTCACTTCTAGTGTTTTTCTTTATTCAAATCTCACAACCTCACAAATCTCACAATTTACACTGACTATATTTAAAATCTGATGCTTCATTTCAACAGTTGCTTACAAACATTTACGTTTTTAAAAGCCCAAATAATAATTTCAATCTAATCAATCAATGATCAATTGCATTATTATTATTATTATTACTTTCTGTCTGCAGAGTGACAGAATGGTCCTGTCTCAAGTTCAGGTTCACATTCTGACCTGTTGACCTTTAGGACGGAGCTTTAGGCTGCCTTTACACGGGAACGTTTGCGTTTATGCACAGTATGCGTTTTCAAAAAAGTCTTCCGTTCACATGCATTCGTTTCATTTAACGTGTCTGTTCAAACGAGACCGCTGGAAACGCTGTAGTACATATGCCGGGACTGTAAGTGGCGCTGTACTTCCACACGAGACCGCTCGAAAGCGCTGGACACGCTGTAGTACATATGCCGGGACTGTAAGTGGCGCTGTAACTTCCGCCACAAAATACACCAAAAGCAGCGAAGAAGACCCCGGAGCAATGTTGCCATGGCTACCCTTCTGTTTATGCCCCGCGGTGGATTTAGCAACATGTAGTAGTTCATGTAATTCTCCATGTCCACTTGTTGCTGATGGTTGTGGTAGAGGAGCTGTAGATTTTGCACTAACATCTGTAGCATGGTCGAGCTGTTGATGTTGTACTAACATCTGTAGCATGGTCAGTAGCAGTAGCACTAGCAGTAGCTACTGACAGTAGCTACTGGCCATGCTACAGCAGTGAGCAGCAGAGGCGGGGAGAGGTGGGGCTATCGTTATTTTTTCAGGAAATGATCGTAGAGAGGCGATTACACGGAGCCTTTTGACCCCCCAGAGCGTTTAGTTTGCCAATCTATCCACCTTGGGACCCGTTATCGTTTGTGGGGTTCGTTTCTATCGTTATGTTACGGCCTCGTGTAAATAATAGGGCTATACGCAAGAGAAACTGTGCGGATACAAGCCGTTTCGTTCTCGTGTAAAGGGGGTCTTAGGCCACATTTACACGAGAACGAAACAGCTTGTATCTGCATAGTTTCTCTTACGTATAGCCCTATTATTTACACGAGGCCGTAACAAAACGGACCCCACAAATGATAACGGGTCCCAAGGTGGATAGATTTGCAAACGAAACGCTCTGGGGGGTCAAACGAGTTCGTGTAATCGCCTCTATACGAATATTTCCTGAAAAAATAACGATAGCCCCACCTCTCCCCACCTCTGCTGCTCACTGCTGTAGCATGGCCAGTAGCTACTGTCAGTAGCTGAGTGATTCTACAATTTAGGGTACATTCCATGTCCATTGATGTCCATTGATGATAATTATAATTATTCTAAGTATTTTCTTCAAAAATATCATATTTTGCCTATTATTGGAAAGCATGTTATAATATCACACAAACATTATGTGTATCCTATGCTTTATTTAGCTTGAAATGTGTCATGATGTTCTTAAATTGTCAATTTTTGCTCTGTCCGTTTTTCAGTTGAGGGTGTCTTGGTTTCAAAATAATGAATAAAAACCATTAAAGTAAATAAAAAAAAGTATTCATTTATTTCAAAAGTCTAAATACTAAAGAATAATAACATATTTTTAATTGATTTCCTCCTTTAAATAATTTAAATATCTTAATATATGAATGTCCGCAAAAGTTCTGTCAACTATGTTACTAAGAGAACTCCCCCCTTTAACTAAAAAATGGTTTGTCCCAATACCATGTCACCAGCATCACATGATGCCATGTTCCTCTTTGGCAGACATTTTGAACACACTGTGGTGATTGTCCTCTAATTTTTTACAATATTTTATGTATAATAGCACATGGTCAATTAATATACTCATTGACAATCAACAATGTTACGTACATTGTTATGGTTTACAATTGTTTAATGATTTTAATTCAATTATATGTTCAAATGTGATGTTAACCTGTTCAAGAAAATGACATGTTGTCATCCAAGCAAGGCCTACCATTGAAATGATGGGTCAAAATAGGGAAATTGTCAACTAAGTTACCTGTCAACTGAGTTACCCAGTACTGTAATAACTGTAGTAACTTAGTTGACAGGTAACCTAGTTGACAATTTGTAGGACATGTAGACGTCATTACACATCATTATCAATGGAATTTTGCACTTCTGCCTTGAAATTAACATAGTGCTGATGGTTAATAATGTGTCCAGTCAACTATTTTATTTGCGTCAAATGTTTGACTTTCATTGTCAACTATGTTGCACCTCATTTTTTCAAATTTCAAATATCTAAAATAGTGCTTCTGATATCCTTTATAGTATAATGTATATCTACACAGGTTGGAGTTTTACATGACATCTCTTAAAACTATCAAAATGACCTGTATGGTAGTTTTATAATACAAAATATCCCTAAACTTAATGACAGTGCTGAACATATCACATGAAAAAACAAAACTTTAATACAATTATTTTTTAAACTTTAAAAAATCTTTGGATATATGGTAGAATAGACTCAAGAGCCTTTCAAATGTGATTTTACTTGAAGTGCAGGACTTAATCAAATGATTGTAATGACATCAAGTTTGTCCGTAACATAGTTGACAAACTGAGTAGTGAAAACATCCTTTCCCTTAAAATAAAAAAAAATGTTAAGCTTTGCAACTAGTGGATATGTTACACTGAAGAATATACTAACTTGAACCACTGATTGTTCTATTGAGAAAGAACACTTTCTTTGTACTGTTTTGTTGATGTGAAATGCACCCTAAATTATAGAATCACTCAGCTACTGCTAGTGCTACTGCTACTGACCATGCTACAGATGTTAGTACAACGTCTACAGCTCGACCATGCTACAGATGTTAGTGCAAAATCTACAGCTCCTCTACCACAACCATCAGCAACAAGTGGACATGGAGAATTACATTAACTACTACATGTTGCTAAATCCACCGCGGGGCATAAACAGAAGGGTAGCCATGGCAACATTGCTGCGGGGCTGCTCCGGGGTCTTCTTCGCTGCTTTTGGTGTATTTTGGCGGAAGTTACAGCGCCACTTACAGTCCCGGCATATGTACTACAGCGTTTCCAGCGGTCTCGTTTGAACAGACACGTTAAATGAAACGAATGCATGTGAACGGAAGACTTTTTTGAAAGCGCATACTGTGCATAAACGCAAACGTTCCCGTGTAAATGCAGCCTCAGGCCCCGGCTCCACGGGAACGCATACGGCAAAACGCATCGGAGTAACGCAAACGCAACCGCAAAAAACCTTCCGCCCACACGCAATATACACCGGATTGTGTCAAGCTACACGAGACAGCTCCGTTTACATCCAACCGCTGGAAAAGCTGCAGTACATATGCCGAACCTGTACGTGGCGCTGTAACTTCCTCCACAAAAGCAGCAAAGAAGAATGGTTGTCATGGCTGCACTTCTGTTTATTCTCCGTGGTGGGGGCCGAGGGAACCGGGCAGAGTTTTTCGCCGGTCAACGTGTGTTAAAGTTTAAATCTTCCGGACAAAATTATAAAAGTGCCGGTCAAAGGTCTTCATTGTTATTTATTGAGCTTTAAAACAAATGAATAACGACGATATAATGATATATAATCATAAAATACACGGAGGCTGTCTCTTTTCCCTCTCTTCTGACAGCGTCAGTGTCTGTCTCATGCAGCAGCTGATCCTGTAATGAGCAGCGACGTGCAGTTAGGGGAGGCAGGGGAGGCAGAGCCTCACCTGTCATACTCCAATGTAACAGAAAAACAACTAAAGAAAAACTAAATAGTAATAATAATAAAATGTCTCCACTGATCTGTGTTGTAAGTGTGATTTCTGTATGATTCAAATCGCTTTTTATAGTCAAAATCAGCAAATTGGCCGAGCTCCGCTACAACTACATGGGAGTGAGGCAGGGACGAGCTCTGCCTCACGTAAGCCCACAGTAACTGGCTGGAGCGCGGGCACTAATGTAGCGCGGGCACTTATTTTGTGAGCGCGCTCAAGCCAGGCTCATTTGCTTACTGTGGGGTGAGGTGAGGCACAGATGAGCTCTGCCTCACCTCAGAATGCGTCACCCCACAGAAACTGGCTGGAAAGCGGGCCCTAAGCGCATGCCTGTTACCATCTCACTGTATGTCACCAATGTAATGTTTGTAGATCCCTTTATTACATTTATCCTCGCCATCCATAGTCTCTAAATAACTTATTTCACGTATATATGATATTTAGGCTCGCTGGTCTCATCGTACAACGGCAATGAAAAACGCACCAGGGGAGGCAGCCATAACCTCTGCCGCACTGAAGGGGGCGCACGTGAGCCCACAGGTTCTTGTTGCTACTGTTATTCTACGCAGAGACGGTAGACGCAAACAACAAACTAGACTTTAGTTTTGAAACTAGAGGGAGATAAGGAGGACTTTTACAAAAAAGTAATGGAGATTGTTGTCCAGAAGGATAGCATGGACTTCATCTTCAAGTCAAGGTAAGACCACAATTGTAATGAACATGGGATCTTACTAAGAAAGAAGAATCCAATATTTAGATTTTGGGTATCCTTTTGTTGAACGGTCTGTTTAAAATGAATCGAAGCATCAGACTAAAAGAGCTTTTGAAAATAACCGAATATTTCGATTAAGGTCAAAATATAATATTTGTAAATCTGACTCTGAAAGAGTCAGTGCCTCACCAGCCACGAACCTCACCGCACGTCACTGGTAATGAGTGACCCGACAGTAAAAATAAACATATTTATAACTAGTTTAGGTAGTTTGAGAGGTCATTAAAATAGCTAAGGGTGATGATCTGACTTGAAGTGTGTGTTTTCCTCCCGCTGCATCACAGCGGGAGGAGCTGCGTGTCTCCGTCCTGTCAGATTAGACTTCACTCGCGTTTATGTCCATATCGAGATAAAGATAAATAATCTGAATTCAGTGTGCAGTGTACTTTTGCGGGGGTGAGCAGCAGAGGCGGGGGGAGGCGGGGCTATTGCGTCGTCATTATCAGAAACGGATGACCGTATAGGCGACCACACGGCCCCGTTGGACCCCCCAGAGCGCTCCGTTCCCAGATCTATCCACCTTTGGACCCGTTGTCGTTTGCAGGGTCTGTTTCTAAGTTTCCGTTACGGCGTCGTCTAGCTTAAAGGGCTATACGCATGAGAAATATGCGGATTCAACCCGTTTTCGTTCCCGTGGAGCCTAGGCCTCAGTCTGTTGTGAGGGCATATCAGGTGTGTGTGTGTGTGTGTGTGTGTGTGTGTGTGTGTGTGTGTGTGTGTGTGTGTGTGTGTGTGCGTGCGTGCGTGCGTGCGTGCGTGCGTGCGTGCGTGCGTGCGTGCGTGCGTGTGTGTTGTGGAAAGGTGATGCCCAGTGTTAGCGGCTGGCTGAATTATTCACGTTCCTCTGCGGTCGTCTCCCTGCTTGAAACCTGAGAGGAGAAGGTGAGGCCGGCTCCCACCCTCCACAGAACACACGGGGGAGGATCTGAGCTCAGCCGACAACAACACAACACACACAGGGTGTTAGGAGGGGGAGGACGGTGGGAGACAGAGAGGTGTGGAAACTCACCAGGAGAAAAAATAAGATTTCTGTGGGTTTGCTTCTTTAAACATTTAATGATCACACACACAGTGATATGTATGTCTGTCATCACTCGCTGTGGGTCCATCATGGAGGAATGAGTGCGATTGAATGAATCTGTCAGTCAGCACACGGCTGGAGCAGCTTGTTGTGTCTGTAGATTCAATCAGTGACCAACTTGTTTCCTGACGTAGATTATTGTCAAACAGTGCACTGCTACTGTGCCACTATTAAATGACATGTGTTTAACCTGTTAAGCCCTGAGCCTGTTTTTCAGGTCTCAGGCTCGAAAATGGCATTCCTAGAACAAATGACCATATCTTCCCTTCTAAAAGGGTTAAATTAATAATCTTTCTTCTCAAAGTAATGATAAACCTGTGAGTTGGATGTAGAAAAGTCAGAATCAATATAGATGTTTTTTATTTTGAAGAAAATTCAGATTTTACATAGTAAAAAACTGTAAATTATAGTGTCCGTCCAAAAATTCTTTTTTACTTATCGTGAAAACTACCCTTGGATGATGGGTTAGTAGACTAAAAGCTTTAGGAATCCAAAGTACAACATATAATAAGTACCCTGTATCAAGATTGATGCAAAACAAGTGACATTTGACCTTTTTAGAGAGATTTAGCAAAAAGAAACCACTTCTGGGGTCATTTGGGTGGATTTTCCATATCTCTGGCCTCCCTTGCTCGATTTTGATGGTTGACACCTCTTTCTGACCGTTAGAGCCAATAGAATCGAAGGGGGAGTCCAACACACACACCCATTGTGAAAAGAAAAGGTGGGGGCTTCGCGCATGCAGTTTTGCATCAGAGTGAACCTATCTCTAGCTTTGACATCTGGAAACGGAAAAGCAGTTTTATTGCTTATGGCAGGGTTGCCAACTTTGGGTACCTGGCTGAAGTGAGATTTTGATATCATGGGTTTAATTACACATACATGTATGCGCACTAAATGACTGCTATCGTGTCAGTAGCGGGACCTTAGCATATATATAGGATATATATACAATATATACAAATACACAATATTGGACACAGACTATAAAGGGCACACAGTTTCATTCACTAATGAAAGTCAAACACATGTTTGTTTCCACTGTTTTATTGTGTGCCTGTCGCGATAAGCAAATAATTGAGTTATCGTTCTATAAATAAAAATGAACTCGATAAATTTCCATTTACATGAGGATGTGACAAGCAGTTATAGTTATATTATATATTATCATTATGTCAGTGGTCTAAAATGGTCACACAACGGTGCCGACAATATTATCGTTTATCGCAATAATTTCCGGGAAAATGTATCCAACAAAATTAATTATCGTGAGAGGCCTATACATGAAACACACACACACAAACAAATCTACAGACTTACTCCAAACTGCCAAATATATTAATTAACACACTCTCACTCTGATATACTCTTTGACTCTATTTTGGCCTAGTAGAACCAGGGCCGTATCCAGGATTTCCTAAATACCGAGGTCCAAACATGCTAGGGGGGTTCGGGGGTATACTCCCCCGAGATTTCCGGGATTTTCATGATCTAGTTAGGTGCTTTTTAAGTCCTGTGGGGGGTCACAAACTGGATAATATATCGATTTCAAACCATGTCAGTGGGCTGCAGCATAAATTATTTTGAATCAGTTAATTGTTACTATGAATGATCTGGACATGCAGAAGAGGCTAAAATGATCACAAAACATTGTCAACATTCATTTTCCATGTCTCTCTCCTTTCCATAACCTGCCCCCTCTCTTCCATCTTCTTTACTCTCTCTGTCCTCTACTCTTTCTCTTTGTTCAATCTCTCCCTCGTTGTTCACTTTTTGCTCCTCCACACTTGTCGCTCCTGCCAGTGAATTAAAAGCAATTCAGCAATTTAGTTCATTTCACTTGTTTGTTTGCATTATTATTTTTTAAATCTGTTTTGTTTGATTCTCAAAAGAGAACAAAGATGTAAGCAAATTGTGTTTTATACAATTGTATGTTATTATGACATCATAACTGCAATAGATGTAAGTTGTTTTAAAATGATGCCTATTGTCTATATTGTAAATGAAGACTAAGTTATAGATAGATAGATAGATAGATAGATAGATAGATAGATAGATAGATAGATAGATAGATAGATAGATAGATAGATAGATAGATAGATAGATAGATAGATAGATAGATAGATAGATAGATAGATAGATAGATGGATAGATAGATGGGGTTATTAAGCCTACATTATTTTTGTGTGACTGTACCTGCAGTTCCTCCCTGACTTCCATCACTCTCTCTCTCTCTTTCTCTCTGCCTGTCCTGTCTCTTCCTTACCAAAGCTGAGCTTCGACTGAAGTAGTCTTTTCATTATATCTGAGTCAGTGTAAAAAGAAAACAATACAATGTTATATCTTCAATGTTTTACTCAAATTGAAATGAAAGAAAAGCATTACAACGTTTGTTAAAAGGTAATCATTCTGACATTGGATGAATTAAATTAACTAGCTAGTTTATTCACACAATTTAAACCAAAGTATAGCCTATAGCGGCAATATAAGTTAGTGTGCATGTTGTCGGACGTTCACTGACTAACGTAGAGCGTTCACACAGGATCTGCTGGTCATATGATGTCCTGATGAACAGAAACACAAGCAGCCCGCTGGACTCAGATCTCTAGATACCTCATCACTCCTCCGCTGCTCCGATACAATTCCGGGCTGCGGTGGTTTGTTGATACATGTCGTCTTCTTCTGTTTGCTTTAATCGAGGCTATGTAGTTATGCAGTAAATGGAAGTACTACAAATAATGCTGTCAACTCAACATTGTAAATAACCAGCCAAAAACGATCGCCAGTTCATCTTGTTTTTGGCGTGAGAATAGTTTGGGCAGCGTGAGAGCGTGAGATTGAGAGTGAAAGCGTGTGTCACACGCCAGATGCGTGAGAGTTGGCAACCCTGGTTTATGGATTATCAGAAATCATTTCAAAGGGACACAGACACATTGGATTAACCTATGGATTAACTTCAGCAGCGTTTTTATCGTTTTAATGCCATTGAAGACCACTTTGGAGAGACTACAGAGCCAAGGTAAAAATGTTAGCATTTTTAGCTACCTAGCGTCACCTGTTTTGATGTCTGTTTTTGTTTATAACATTGCGAATTCGTATAATTCAGTGATGATGAGGGTACCCATCGATTCTGTGTCACCTCACGATGTGAATCGATGTCATGGATGTGGAGAAGAGATAAATAATAAGGTTTTGTGAGTGATTTTCGGTGCAGTAAGGTGTTAGCATTTTTCGCTCGTTGCTAATTCAGAGGCTCAGTGTTAGCATTGTGGGTTTTCTTTTGAAAAATAAATAAAAATGATCAGTTAGATGAGTTTCTTCCCGTTACATGGATATAAAACATTCATAGTTTTATTAAATGAACATGCCCTCAGACACTGTTTCCTGCAAGATGTTGCGGCAGAGCCCCGGTACTGGGGTCTCTCGGCCAGACAGAAAAACTAGTGTGGGAAAAATCACAAGATGCACTTAATGTTTGAGCATGTAGTGTCCCGTCAATTATGTTAAGTTGTGTCATGTTTGTGATTGTCATGTTCATGTTAGTTTAGTTTATGTTCCACTTCCTGTTTTATTTTGTACTCACTTTGTCTCATTCCAGGTCCCTTTACTTCCTGCCTTGGTTATTTTTCCCGCCATCGTCAGTGTCTGCCCCGCCCCTGATTGTTTCCACCTGTGCCCACTTACCTCATGTATATATTGTCCTGTCTCCCCTTGTTAGTTGTCGGTTCGTCTTGTTCGTTGTCCCAAGAAGCCAGATCCAAGCCATCGCTTAAAAGATTCAGTGTTTTGCCTTTTTCCCTCCATGTGAGCGCTTTACTTTTGTCATTTTGTTATTTCCTCTCAAAGAGTGATTTTGTTTTTTCAAGTAAAGATTATTTTTCTTCAAACCTTTTTTGTCTCTGGGTTGTGCATTTGAGTCCTCTAAACTATTGAGTCAAGGTTCCTAACAGAGCATTATGCTTGTATCATACTATCTTGTACACTTTTATTAAAAAGCTTGGAATTAGCTATGAAAATTATATTTCTCTTTCCTTAAATAAAGGCTATTTTAACTGAAATAAAAAGTCAAAATAAGACACCAACTATATTACTAACATTCAATATTGCTTTGTGTCCAAAAAATTGCTGTGAATTTGACCCTGAAACAGAAACTTTTCCCATTTTAAATCAGCACACATTTTAATACTCAGATCTGAGTTTATTTTACCAATGACTGCTTATTTCTTCTATTTATGCTGACATCAGCAGATCAGACCTGAGAGGCTGGATTAGAGTGAGGGTGTTTCTCATTGTCGAGGACGCTTCCTTGGTAGGACATGTCTTCCGAGTCAGGTCCTTCAGAAGCGAGGCAAGAATCCTTCCTAGCCTCGGAAAACAAAGAATGGTGGAACAGGCTAACAGGTGTGCAGGTGTGCGTCATATGTGAGGCCCCGCCTTAAATGGAGCGCGATTTCCGCCAAAGATTTTGGAAATTGGTCTGTGCGCAAAGCATTGTGGGGATTTTAAGACCGCGGAGGATACACATGTGTAGCCTCGAAATTTCCCACAACGAAGGACGCCGGCCTCGGTAGAATTCCAAGGATCCTGGACATTGGAACAGTCCTTCGGCGGGACTCGATGACGCAGCATCCTTGAAATAGTGGCTCTGGAGGAGCCTTCCTCGACATTGAGAAACACCCTGAGAGTGTTTCTGTAACAACGCAGATCAAACACAGATTGAACAGTAGAAACAGACGGATACAGAGGTCTCACTCCGTCTGGAATTCAAGCAACATCACACAAACAGACTGTGATCACCATAGAGCCAAGGTATCAGATGCAGCAGGCCAGGGGAGCATCACTTCTCATTTCCAAGGCTGTCTGCAGCCTAACTTTTACGGATTTCTCATGATGTTTTCATGTATCTAAAAAGATAATCGAATTATTCTAATATCGATAATCTCAAAACCAGAGGTGGGGACTCGAGTCACATGACTTGACTCGAGTCAGACTCGAGTCGCATATTTTTTGACTTGAGACTTGCTTGACTAACATTGATAAAAGACTTGACTTGACTTTGACTTGGTATTCATGACTTGAGACTTGACTTAAGCTTGAGACAGATGACTTGAAAGGACTTGACTGTTTAAAATTAAATATTTGCATTTGTTTTTGTAGTGAGATATTACGTTTAGTTTTTTCGAAAAACGTGATTGGGTGATTATAGCGCCGTGCGCGCAAACCTGGCAACCCACTAGACGGCAGGAGTGTCAGTTAACATGGCAGCGGCTAGCGTTACTCCACAAATAGTGAAGTTTGGATTCAAGGATTATGTTGTCGATGACGCTAATAAGAAGAGAACAGCGGTATGCAGGGTCTGCAGCATAAAGATCAGTGACACGACCACCACAACATCCAACTTCATTCGTCACTACAAAAAAACCCACAGAGAAAGGTGCGTGCATGTGTTGTGTTAGCTAGAAAGCTAACGTTAAGTTTAAGCTACGTTAGACTTGGTTTCAAATCGATTAAGCATTGCAAAGAGAAGACAAAACGGTAAATGAACACTATAACCGCCAAGGGATTCATTTTGACTAACCCTGATACTGACGGGCTGTCAGGAGAGGGAGAGAGAGAGAGGAAAAGAGATGCCTCGTTTATTTCCCCTGTGTTATTATCAGAAGTTACTGTAAACTTTTGAATAATGTGTAGTTCATCTACTTTTAGTAGTAGTAGTAGTTTGTTTAAATGTTTTAATTATGTTGTTTTTGTTTGTAGAAGTGCATCATTCCTTGATTTATTGTAAAATGAATCTGAACTTTTTGATCTGTTATGATGATAAACTGAAGCAATTTCTAAATTAACCCAATTAACTGAGTTTTAAATCGTCCTACTTAGTTTATAAGGAAATTATGAAGAGGAACAAATTAAATGATTTGAAAATGATATCTATGTAGGTGCTGATGCTGTTGGCGGTTCTAGTGTTAACAGAAATGTAAATTAAATATGTGTAATGGCAAATGCCATATACGATTTTCTTACCTGGAATTCTGCCTTTTTGAACAGACTTTTTGATTGAGTCCTAGCTATATTGTCTGCAGTTCTAGGGTTAATATGAATCTAATATGATTGTCATCGGTCTAAATTAGATTTCAAATGATTAACTGTGTATGTAATGAAGATCATAGTGTGGGTTGAATCCATTTTCATAACCACTGTCTTTTAACTGATTTAAATGTGGAAACTGGGCTTATTCATCAGAATTTCGTATGACTTGACTTGACTTGCTTGACCTGAGCAATGACTTGACTTGACTTGACTTGACCTGAGCAATGACTTGACTTGACTTGCTTGACTCTCACCACAGTGACTTGGGACTTGCTTGATACTTGTAGGTCAAGACTTGAGACTTGCTCATGTAGGACTTACTCCCACCTCTGCTCAAAACCAAAAAACCTAATAAAAACAAAATTCCAACTCAAAGACACTCAGAGAGACGGTCGATAGAGCATTAGCATCTTTATTTTTTGTCATTGTTGCATAGGAAATGCACATCTTGCTTCCAGTAAATTGAGTCTGCGTGGACATCGATTCACTAATGGGGCCGAGAGAAATTGGCCAACACTTTACCAGTTCAACAGAAGGGAAGAACATAAAAAAACAACAACAAAAAAGTGACGCAGAAGAACTGACAGTCAGAGAAGTCAGTATCAATTCACATCTTCAGAACACAGAGGATGGACAACAATGGCAACAGAAACAACTAATGGAAACTAGTTAACATTGAACAAAAGTTTGACACCAAGTCGTGGATCGGTGCAACGGCGGCAGAAAACACCGCCATGTTCCATAAAAGAGTTGTAGAGGCACAAGGTTTAAGTCAGTTCTGGGTAAGCATGGAGGTGAGGGTGATGGTCAGGAGGTGATGGAGGAACCAAACCGGTTGTGGTGAGGATGATTGATGTTGTCTGGTTTCTGTGGGGATGTGGGCAGTGAAAAGGGTTGATGGGATACATCAGATCAGATGATGTGAATGTGTGACTCAGACTGCTGCCCGGTGATGCTCGGGGGAACGATCAGGATAAAGCTCTCCTCTCTCAAGATTGTCCTGGGTTAGCTTCAGTTAGCATCGCCTCCAGAGGGCTGAACCAAAGGCTATGGGAAATACCGTTGAGTTGATTGATTATCTGTAAATAGTGGTGCAATGATGACGTATTTTTGTAGGCCGACTCAGAAGTGAGCATTGCAAGGGCTCCCTCGATAAAAGAGCAGAAAATAAGCTCTATGGACAACACACATGTATGATACTTCAACCCAGTCTCACGGCATTTCGTGTTATTGTCACGAAATTAATTTAATCTATTGATTCGTGTTCACCAACACGATTTTCGCTTTTTTTTCGTGTCACAGAACGATTTTAAAAGCAATGTATTTCTATTGGTAGTATGTTTCGTGCCTGCACCACGTCTTTTTGTCCGGTCGGGTCTTGGAATACCAGAAGCTGTGTGGTTCATAAAAACATTTTCTTACTCAATATCTTACCCTAAGCCAGGGGTCGGCAACCTTTTTGATATGAAGTGCCATTAAAAAAAAAAGTTTTTATCAGCGTGCCGACGATCGTGAATTATCAACGGGGGGGGGGGGGGTGAAGAGCTCGACGCTCGTGAACTGTCGTGAGGGCGGGGGAGCCTCGCTGCGGGGGAGCAGTGTGTGGACCTGTCAGCGCAACTTACATTAGGGATGCTCCTATCGCCAATCCGATCCAGTGGGCGGGTCCTATGGGGATCTTCCATTTAAAGAAATGTTTAAAACTCAGTTAATGGGGCTCATTCACTGGCACTTCCACAAACAACAACCAACATAATTGTTACATTCAAATGAAGTACATTATTCAAGTTTACATTAACTTTGGATAATAACACGGGAGAAATGAGCTTTCTTTTCCTCTCTCCCCCTCTCTCTCTCTCCTGACAGCCTGTCAGTATCTCCTGCAGCTCACTGATCCAGTAATGAGTGACAGTGAAGAATAAATATATTTATAACTAGTTCCAGAGGTAGATAAAATAGCTAAGTGTGTAAAGTCTAACTCTTAGTGTGTGTTTTGCTCCGCTCACCGGTCCGTCACAGCGGGTGGAGCTGCAGGATTTCTGCTTCAGTTGCACCGCTATTTTATTGTCCTTTTCGGACACCTTAAAATACTGCCAGACTGGTGAAGCCATTTTGGCGAGCTTGTTTTGCCGCGCACAGAGAAAAGTGTCATGCGATCGGCTCTCGCGATCGGCATTTTTAGAGAGCACCGATCGCCACGCAAAAACTGCGGCATTTTTACAGTTCCTTATGGGTACTGCCATTTGTGAAGTGCTTTCCTCTGTGGTGAAACTATCAGCACTGCATTACGGAGGAAAGCGGCAGAAAGTCGCCTGGAGTTAAAGAGAGGTAGGTTACTGCAGGTAACAGGGAGACACGCTCTGGCGGCGGTCTGGTTCAGGATCCGAAAATAAAATTTAAATATTTTGCACACTTATTCCACTTATTCCTAGTGTGCCACTGGTTACGGTGCCGCGTGCCAATGGTGGCACGCGTGCCAGGGGTTGCCGGGGTTGCCGACCCCTGCCCTAAGCCTAACCCTAACCCTTTTATTTTAAATAGTATAATGACGGAGTTTTTTTGCCGTCCGCGAGGAAAAGAAATGGCTCAGAATACTGAAATCTGTATTTTTTTAAATCTTTTTTTCCTTCTAATTTGTTATTATTTGGTGCAGGCACGAAACGTACTACCAATAGAAATACATTGCTTTTAAAATCGTTCTGTGTGATACGAAAGAAATGGGGAAATCGTGTTGGTGAACACGAATCAACAGATTAATTTTGTGACTATAACACGAAATGCCGTGAGACTGGGTTGGATACTTCCCACATATAAACAGAACTCTGTGATTTCTAAGCGTAAATGCAATTGGTGCAAATAAAGGTAACATTAGGCTATAAACAAACTACATCAAGGTCGCATGAGTGCACATCACCACCGCTAAGATAAAGACGGAATGGTGTATTTTATGTTTTAGAACAAAAGGTGCAAATCTCTTTAGCTTGTGTTAACCACAGACCTTATTAAAGGCGATGAACCAAAAACACGTTAAAAAAAGGTGGACTTCAAGATTTTGTAGCTGATTTCCTTGATTGTGAAATGTATTTACTATCATATCATTGCATTTCTGTAGTGATTTTTTTTTCGGTTATTGGCTGACTATTACAAAGCCAATATATTTGCAATAAACTAATACTGCCCTGCATGATTTCACAGTTGAGCTATAGTTTGAAGAGCATTTCACATTTGAGGACTTTGAAATAACACCTTTAAGGCAAGTCACGGGTGCAAAGAAATGTTGGTATTGTAACTAGTACAAAAACCTTTTATACAATATCCTGCCTTCCAACAAAGATTTGTATACACGTAAAACCCTACAGCATTCTCTGGAAAATCTTTAGCTGTAACAAAAAGTAAACTTCACAAAAAACGAGTGGCATTGTCCTTTAACAAAACAGCCTGTTCAACACAACACCCAAAGTGTTCTGCCTAAAAGAGATGCACAAGTTTCAAAGAGCTGAGCTGCATTGACAGGCTGGAGAGGGAATCAGAGAGGAGCCACTGGAGGTAAGCTAGACAAGCCGATCGACCCCAGAGAAGAGAGGGTGGGGGGGGGTCTCCCAGGTGCTGGCTACCTCTTTCTCTTTCCAGACCTTTCTCATCATGGATGAGCGGCAGCTGGTTTGAAGTCTTTCCAAGGGAGACGCAGCGGAGGCTCGATGAGGAAGGAGGGGATTCTCTCCCGGAAAGTGCTGAGCACGGCAGCAAAGGCCGAGGCCATCGATCCGGTCTCCTGCAGGAAACTGCCTGGGGAGAGCCCCGCTGGTCAATGGACGGGGAAGGGAGGCTGGACCAGACGAGTGTTTGCTGATGTCTAAAGGTAGCTGGAGATTGTCAGATTGAAACCCTGCAGTCTGCTGATGGCCCGGGGCAGGCATCATGGTGGCGCACCCTCAGATCGATGACAATAACCCCACACACAGTAGAAGAACGGTGGTGGGGGTTTCATGTCAGGATGAAAGAGTCCCATGTGTGAGGATGAAGGGATGAAGAGGTGAGCAGAAAACGGTTTGAGGCAAATAGGGAGAGGTACAAAAAAAGATGAGAGAGGAACCAAAACAGTAACATAACAATCTGGTTTTTGTAATGTTTTTCTCATTTGTCATCGTAACAGTTTACTAGGCGATTATGGAAGAGCATGCAGTTATATCTTATGATTATTGAACATTAGCTATAATCAGAGGGGCCTGACAAACAGCAAAGGCTACTGGTGGTCAGAAATGTATAAACAATTACAGTATTCAGTATTCAGAAGAGCATTATAATACAGGTTTTCACAGGCACTACATTTGAATCTTTTTCAATATAATGTAATATGCTGGTTTGTTTTAAATGTATATTTCAGATTTTTTTATAACTTGTTCGGTCCATAGAAGCTGGGATCTGGAAACGATGGACTGATCGTAAAAGAAGGCAGAGGTTGACAGTTATATACCAAAGTCGACGTGGGCAGGCACACTCAGTGAGCTGCGTGCACGTGTGGATGTTTGTTTTTTCGTCAGTGCATAGTTCTCATGCAGATTAGACTGCTATGCTTTGATACGCTGTCAGGAAGCATGATAGTACAGTAAATTCAAATTGTCACATTTTCCAGCTAGCCTGCCATTCACTGGCTTGATTAACACTTAGCACCATGTAATGGTTTTGCAATAT
Source organism: Trematomus bernacchii (assembly GCF_902827165.1). NCBI lineage: Eukaryota > Metazoa > Chordata > Actinopteri > Perciformes > Nototheniidae > Trematomus > Trematomus bernacchii. Next base: position 242,962 of record NW_022987710.1, read on the forward strand.
GATAAATAAATATCTTTGTAAATGAGCAATGACACTGTAGTTCATTACAGTTGAGCGCTGGAGAGCAGCTTCAGTGTTACCTTCGTCCTTTTGCAATGACTTTTCTTCATCTCACTAAAATGATGCCATTTATCCTCATTTGCCCACCTTGTCGCACTAGAGGATGTCTTCCTTCTGCTCCGTTCTGGTGCCAGAGACAACAGTGGAACTGGCGCTGTTTTCATTCTGTCTAGAGTGAATAAAAGCTGCTGTAAGCAGATTTCAGGTGTCACTGAAGCTCTCCCCGATCTTTAAACGATTGTTCTACCAGTGCTACATGTTCAGCATCGCTATGAACTCACATACTCAGGTCTTTAAAGTGATTAGGTGGACTAAAAATACCCTGGTCTAAAGCCTGAAGAATTCTGCCCCTCTTCACGTTCAAGCCGTTTCAGTTTGATTACTTCCCAACACCATCCAAGCCACAGACTCTGGTCTGATGGATATTGCTCAGGTGGTGGTGAGGTGGTTAATCTCCGCCCCAAATCATTTGGACAAACGTGAAGACAAATAAGGCGTTAGCACAAAAACGTAGCCTTTATTCAACCCTGTTTCCTAATGGAGCGGCAGAATTCCTCGAAGGCAAAATCAAAAGATCCTTGGAAATTACTAAGACAGTCGTCGACTCCAGCTCTGGCTCATTATACTAGTTTGACAAGCTTAAGGTCAGAGTTTTCTAAATGCGGGGTGAAGGGTGGAAGCTGCGGGATTCAGAGGCTCAGAGTGGTTTGTCAGATTTGTTTGTCAAATCATGAGAGTGTCAGAACAGGTCCCTGCTGCTGTGAGTTAGCATTATGCTGCTGTGAGTTAGCATTATGCTGCTGTGAGTTAGCATTATGCTGCTGTGTTGGTTCAGATGCTTGGTGCAGCAGATCGGCCTTAAGGCCTTGTTGCTCTCTGCTGAGCCTCGGCTTTGTGTGTCTGCTGTTGGTTTTGTGGATGAGGTGAACTGGGTGTAGTGAGCTACACACTCAGTGCCTCCACAGCCTCTATCACCCCCATCACCCCCACCGCCCTGAGCTGGGACTCTGCAAAGCCTTCACTTCAATAAGTCTCATTCCAGTGTGATAGGAGTTGTTGCTCATTTTTTGCCTTCTTCCACTGTTTGATTTTTTTCAATACCTTATTCGGTATCTTTGCATTCACTAGAATTATGGAGGTTTGAAACAATTTGGGAAAAACAACATGGGTTTGTAAGGAATGCAGATGGTTTTTGAAAGTGTGTCTACACTGAATGTGTGTCATCACATTTTTAGGTTTGTTTTGAGGCTGCAACATATTTAGTTTACTGTAGATCACTGACATTTGTTCACTGTTTCTCTAATACTCCTTTAATACGGTTTTTTGCTTTTTCTGTTTTGAGACTGCCTAACCATAACACCCTTCTTTGACCTAAAGACACACAAATATGTTGTTGAGTATCTTTGGAGAACCTTTATTCCAGCCTCTTGGGCATCTGGCATAACAGATATGCTCGAGTTTCAATCAATACAGCCCTCTTTACTGCCTGTGTAAAGCCACATTTATTTGTAGTTGCAACTGCTGTCAAATTGTTTCTGTTTTTGTCCAACCTGCATGTGTATCCTAATTGATTGTGTATTGAGATTTGTAAAAAAAAAAGTGTGTTTATTAATGATTATGTTGTTCTCAATTAAAATGTCCTTTGTTGTCTTCAATGATAGTTAACTGAATCTATGATGAAAATGATTGTTGGTTGCATCACTAGCTGTGACTCAACACATCCAGTGTAGTCCTGGACAGATGTCTAAAAGAGCAGCAGCAGAGATTCAAGTGTTCCTCCCATGTGGGTGGAACACTGCAATGTTCACATCAGAACATTCATAGAGTTAACAAACAAGATCTGCTTTTGTGATTAAAGCCATCAAACTGAACAGGATTGTAGACATGAACAGCCACTCTGACCACACTTGAAGTGTCCCTTATCCTGGTGACCTGCCCTCCCTCAGCCCTTTACCCTGCTCCATGAATGTAATGCAGTGAAGAGCAGCAGAGGATGTGAAGATGGGGAGATCCAAGTGGACCTCCAGGCTTAGGGGGGGCTGGAGGAGTAGGAAGAGGAGGAGGAGGTGATCTTTTGGGCCAGTGAAGAAAGAAACAGATGGAAAAGAAAAAGATCATGTTGCATAATCAAGCTGTTTATTTTCCTGCATGGAATGGTGAACACAAAAAAAGATGCCTAGATGCATTTATAGTAGGGGCATCCTTTGGCTGTCTCCTGCCTAAAACTAAAATTTTAAATGCATAAAAAACACTTGCTCTTCTTACCAATCTTCCTCAAAAGATGTAGGTTCATCAACACTAATGCAACAAATAACCTTCAAAACATACAGCATACTGTAACATCCATTTACAATGGTCTTATCACCACAGCGCCCTATACTTTTGAAGTACAGGAATATGCTATACCATCAACAGAGGAAATGTTCTTAAATACATATAAAAAGGAAAGCAAATAAAGAAAAAAATAAAGAAAATAAGGAAACTGGAAAGTTTTCAACTTAAATCCAGTTCCAAGAAACAAACCAAACAAGTTCTAGTAATGTGGCCTCGATACAAACAATCAGAAAATTCACGACACTAGTTTTTCCTCATTTTTATCAATGTTACAAAAGTCCTGCATTATAAAATAGGGCAGCTTTAAAATCAGTGTAATCAATAAAACTATACAACATACAAACACGTCTCCCAGGCTCTGCCTCCCGTCGTTAGAGCTAAGTCTTCTCTGCGTCTCTTCGCTGCTGTACCGGAACTAAATTACACACACAACACAACAAAAACATACACTGCCCAAACTATTGATTTTAAATTATTTTTCATTTTATCTTTCTTTAAAAAGGGTGCAATTGTGTCTTTATCTTACACAGAACACAGCCAAAAGTCTCTGATTAGATGCTAGGCTGTTTCACAAGGTTTTTGTGACACTTAAAAAAATGTCCGTGCAATTTTTTTATTCCCTTCGCTCTTTTTAAGCCCTGGAAGCTGTATTTTGTTATGTAATACTTTTTCACTTTTATCATTTGTTTCATATTTAGTGCAGAGAATTAAGGAAGTAATGCCCAACTCATGGCTAAAGGGTAAGCAAGAACAGACCAAACAAACATGTCACGCTAAGTAAAACACGCAACCCACACAAGTGGAACTACTTAACCATCACAGCTAACGGCATCACGTCGCTGTCTGATTCATTTGATAGACAGATAGAACACATAACAGGTAAACAATTGAATTACTAAAACCACTGCCAAGCAGGGCGGGGCGTGGTGGATATTTTGGACGTCATCAACATTTTTTTTGATGAACGGTTTTCTGCGCGATGGAGAAGAAGTTGGACTTGTTTAAGGCTTGCTTGTGAGCAAATAAACAAAAAACCTTTAGCAATAAGAGACCAAATGTAATATTGCCGCTATCTGGTAGATTATCAAAATAGGAAGGAAAGAAGGTGGCAAGGAAGGAAGGAAGTATAGTTCCCCTAGCAATGGTGGCTTTTAGCCTGGCTTGGGACCAACGATGGAGCATGATGCCTGTCACGTGCACGTTTACTTTGGTTGAAAGAAATGAGAAAGAAAAAAATAAACTAAACAATGTAAGACAAAAAAAAGTCTATGTGAGTGCAAGCAGGTATTGCATAATTGATGTCCTCATAATTCATTTCTGGGAACAAAAAAGTCCATCCAAACAGAATTTAAAAAAGGAAGACTTGAAAAGTTTGGGATGTTTGGAAATTGTAATAACAGAAATACATTTAAAAAAAATCATCCAATAAAACAAAGGATAGGATGAAGGGAGTGGGTGGGGTTCAACATGGTTTTCTACCAGCTAGTTTGCTTTATCAATTACTGGCATCAAAACATTTTGTGAAATGAACACAATGTCTTCACCCAGTACAGGGGCGGGAGATCAGTCTCTGAAGACTTGGCTTGGGAACCAAAGGTACGCCTGATTGGGCTAGCTGGAGAGGTGCCGGTTCACCTCCTGCTAGTTCCCCTCCGCTCTGCCACATCACTATTAGTACATGTCTGTGGGTCCTGTGTATTACCGGCCTATGTAGTATGTCATTGTAAAATAACACCAGAGAACTGAGAGAAGAACTGATTTCCCTTTGGGGAATAATAAAGGTTATCCTAATCCTAATCTTACTCTTTACATGAAAAATTCTCCCTTCAAATTGAAATTGAAATGTAACAGTTTGCAAACTGTTGTAGCTGCTAACCTGTCGGGGACCAGGGGAAAACCTGCTAGCTAAGCTGATCCAAACAACTTTAGCTGCTAAACTAAACTGCTGGAATTAGTGAGCAAACTGGCCAAGCTGATCAAACTGTTTAGGAGGCTAAACTTAACAGTTAGCTAACCTGACTCGAAAGTGTTTAGCAGCTAAACTGAACTGTAAACTAACCAAACTGTGTAGCTGCTAAACAAGCCATCAGGAACTACAGAGTGTCAATATAAAATAAAATGTTTGAAACATTATTTCTACCTCAAACCAGCTCTAGCTGTTATAATGGACCATTAACTAATGTTACAGTGTTTTTGCATCTTACTTTTATCTAACTTGAATGAAACATGTCAAGGCGCTACATCTGAGTGTTAGCCAACTGCTGAATATGTAATATTAACAGTGTGTTGTTTTTACATAAGATTTTCATTGCAGATGTCTATCATCTTTGTAACTGACATGGTGCTCATTTCACAAAATGTCACTGTGTTGTGGTCTGTTAAAGGTTACCTGGAGATGATTGACCTGGTTGTAGCTGGTGTAAACTTAACCTGTAAGGTCTGCATTATAACTGCAGGTGGGGGGGGGAGCAGTTCAGTTTATGCCTGCATCCTCTTAAAACTGAGCCATAAGTATTCTCGTAAACACATGCGTTCCTCTTCAAATTAAAACGCTTTGACATTTTTCTTTAGGTGTGGAAGGTGAATTGAAAAATGTAAATTAAAAAAGGGAGAAACAATAAAACAAGATTGTCCACGTTGGATCATGTGCAACCTCTCAGGACTGGACTGTAGCTCAAGGCACATTCATGAGGAAACATTTTTGTTCATGCATTTTGATAATGCACAGATGGAAAAGAGAACGCTTGGAAATAAAAGGCAGAATTAATCTGTTGCTGTACGGAAAAAAAGAAGGTAGGAGTAAGGGAAGAAGGTAGGAAAAAAAGACTGGAGAGATGTCAAGGAGCGAAGAGAGCTGGTTGTTTGTGAAGGAGAGCCATAATGAAAGGCCTCGACGGGGCCAAAGTAATAGACAGCTGCTGGCAAGTGCCTGATGTTGGGTTTACAATATAGTGTCTTTATCTCACTAACTACATCATCTATGGAAAAATGTGTCACTAACACTAGAACATGCAATTTTTTTAATTCTTTTTTTGTAAATCACTTAAATTCACTTTTGTTCGACACTGGATGGTCGTAAGTGTGTGTGTGCGTGTGTGTATATATATTTATATATATAGTATAGAAAAGAAAAAAAAAACAGTTGAATAAAATGGTAAGTTGCATGTGAAGCTCTTGGCTGTCTATTTGTGGACGAAAGCTTCCGGAGTTACCCTCTGCTCTGCCTCTTTATCGCTTAACCACACCCCCTGATTATACACTCACGGCCTATTGGCCAACTGCAGGATTAAGTGCTTTTGATTGGACGGGACCTCTAGGAGACCCAGCCAATCATTGGGCAGCCCGTCACCGGGGAACACCCGTCATAGATTATCTCGCAGAAACCGGAGAAAACATGATGACATTTCAGCTTAAATTGACTATATTTTCTCCTGATTTCGCCTCATGAGAAATTGAAATAGCTTTAGATTATGAAGTAAAATTATGTGCTCATTAAAACGAGTTAATCGCTTAGCGTCTTTTGCTTTTAAACAAAATGAAAAGCAGTCTTAAGCTGCAAGAAATGCTTTAAAAATTGATTGTTTAAAATTATATTTCTTTAAAGGGATCTTTGTTCTACCATGCTAACAGCTTTACAAGATGAACAAACAACACATAATAAACAATAAATGTGAATACAGCTCCCTCTATTTCTCACAAGGCTATGGTTTCTAGTTCAATGCTGTCTTGTTGTCTTTTGTACCCCAATATTTTAGAGTCCCAGAGGTGTGAGCGGACTAGGAAGAAAAATATAGTTTATATATACTTTTCAACAACTGTTTGCAATGAGCTATCTTACAAAGATATTTAACTTTCAACAGCTAGCCAACAAAATTGCACTTTCCTCATGATCAATATTCCACTGGTAAAATTAGAGTCACTCATCTCTCTCCTGTCTTCCTGCTGCACATCAAACACCAGAGCTCTCTGCCCACACCTGCATGTTGTAGCTCCACCCAGTCTGGTGGATGGACAGAAGAGGAAGAGGTGGAGACCAGCTGACATAACGGCTAAGATAGAAAAATCAATGAGCCATGAAGCTAAAGCCTCCCAGATAAACAAGCGTGGATCCACCAGCGTCTGGTCGCAACACTTCGACAAACCCCTGCTTCCCCCACGTTTTTGACCCCACCTTCAACTGTAATCCCCCATCCTAACCCTCCCAACCTTTCCTGTTTAGTTAATCTTATAACAGAGAAAGGGTGTTTGTGCACCATCTCCCAATCAGGTAAGCTCTTTCTATTAAGCACTGGTCCATGTCCTTGGAAAGAGCCTTGGTGACTTCCTTCCCCCCCTGACTTGCCATCAACCAGGGGCGAGGTCAAGTGAGGGTGAAGTCAATCCCAGGAGGTGTGTGAGGGCTCAGGTAAAGGGATGGGGAGTTTTAGCTGGTATCTCAGCCAGGTAACACATCCCCTATCGGACAACAAGTCCAAATGATGCACACATAGCAGAGGATGATGAAGGGGTAGCTGTGGTTTCTCCAGAGTGAAAGCTCTGTGGTTTTGAGTTGCGACGTTGCCAAAAATTCCCCTGCAGATTTTTCCTCTGGACTGGCCGTTAGGTGGGGGGGGGGGTCAGGGTCTGGCACTATAAATGAATATTGACATATGAACCATACGTCTACAAGGAAGTCTACGACGTAGAGTTTACAGAGCGGTGTTGAACGGCAGGTTTGCGGTGCGTTGGATCCGCTATAGCCATGCTGATGCTGCTGAGTCTGTGTATGGCGCTGGTGGGGGCGGAGTCAGGCGCAGGGGGGGGCAGAGGAGGGCTCAAGTTGCGGGACAAGAAAGGACTCTCTGATGCAGCTGGCCTCAAAGGTCAAGGTCTAGGAGGAGGCTGCAGCGATCTGTCGTTCGGTACAGGTGGGTGGGGGGGTGAGGGGCCTCTGGAGTCCTTATCCCAGGTACCACTGGAGAGAGAGACAGAAAAACATGTTCAGATGGAGTCTTATGGAGTCAGAAAGATATGTTCACCTGTTAGGGACTGTTGAGATTTAAACAATGAGCTGTATGCGTGGTAATTACCAATTGACATCAAAACACTTGCAAAGCATTAAATCGTGGAACTGGCATGAGTTTTATGAAACTGGATGTGTTAGCTTGTTGCACCATGTATTATTGGAAACATTATTAGGCACCCCTTTGCTCAAGACGATTTTCAAAAAAAGAGAAATATTTTGATATATAAATACATACACTACATCTTTAGTCCATAGTGGAGATTGTCATAAAATGTTTCATTAAATATTCATTTTCCACAGAGGATCAATTCTAAAGTAATCAAGCTCAAATTTTAATCCAAAGCACTTGAAAACAAAGTCAATGGAAAGAAGACTAGTATGTGCTCAAAAACTCTCAACATGTTCTGGTTTTCTCCTGATGGATGTCAGGGTTTGGTCATACAGTTAAAGAGTCTTTTTTAATGTATAGTGATCTCAAACACAACACCGTTTTTCCTGCCTTCAGTCGGGACATTACAACACGTTCTTCCTGTTTGAACCAAACTCTCCCTCCTTCTCTGTGCATGTGTGAGTGTAATCCATCTCTGATTGGCCACTATTGATTGCCAAAGGTGCATTGTTGATGTTCCATGAATCTCCCCCTCTTCTTCCTCCTCTTCCTCACTGCCCCTGCCAAGTTCAAGTTCATCCCCGCCTTACATCATGTCTGGTTGCCAGGGACAACCAGACGGCCCGGGACGTGACTACCATTGCCAAGGCAACCGCATCTGCCTCCACCCCCTATCCCATCCCACCTTCTTCGTCACATCCATCCTCTTCCTCCTCCTTTCCTTTGCGCACCAAGATACACACACACACACACACACACACACACACACACACACACACACACACACACACACACACACACACACACACACACACAGATCACACAAAAAACTATTGATTTGGAGTGAAGACCCTCACACAAACCTTTACACTATATCAAAAATAAATAGAATTAAGAAATCTGTTTTTACATTTCCAACGTCAAGTGAAAGTTTGTAAAAAGCACGTGAAGGTAAACAGTTACTTGTGTGTGTGTGTGTGTGTGTGTGTGTGTGTGTGTGTGTGTGTGTGTGTGTGTGTGTGTGTGTGTGTGTGTGAGTGTGTGTGTGCAGTAGTGATAGAGGAGAAGACTGGAAGGTTAGTTTTTAATCAATACAACTTGCTGACGCTGACGCTTTTCTACCTTGCTGCCTTGCTCTCCCTCTCTCTCTCTCTCCCCATGTGTCTCTAGGTGTCTCTTGCCCTCTTACTCGCTTCCTGCACTGCAGCTCCTCCCTCCCCTCTGTCCTGAGAAGACTCAGACAAGATGAAACTCTCACAGACCAGACGGTGTTTGTGTGTGTGTGTGTGTGTGTGTGTGTGTGTGTGTGTGTGTGTGTGTGTGTGTGTGTGTGTGTGTGTGTGTGTGTGTGTGTGTGTGTGGAGTAATGTTACCACACAATGGGCTGATGCTGACAGCTGCGATTCAGACTCTAGATACTCATCAAAGAAAAAGGAGCGAGGTGATAAAGAAGAGCTCGAGGAAGAAAAGACGGTGAATGAAGGAATTATTAACAAATTAGAAGGAAAAAAAGATTTAAAAAAATACAGATTTCAGTAGGCTATTCTGAGGCTCTGAGCCCCATTTCTTTTCCTCACGGACGGTAAATAAATTCCGACATTATACTATTTAAAATAAAAGGGTTAGGGTTAGAGTAAGAAAATGTTTTTATGAACCACACAGCTTCCGGTCTTCCAAGACCCGAATGGACAAAAAGACGTGGTGCAGGCACGAAATATACTACCAATAGAAATACATTGCTTTTAAAATCGTTCTGTGACACGAAAAAAATGCGAAAATCGGCTTGGTGAACACGAATCAATAGATTAAATTAATTTTGTGACTATAACACAAAATGCCGTGAGACTGGGTTGCATATTCACTACTGAACACCTCGCACACACACTCCTGAAAAACATTTTACTGAAAAGTTCTCAGTAGGGAATGTGCATGTGTTTCACCTACTGTATGTGTGTTAGGGGGATTCTTGCTGTAACGGAAGTCATTGTAATGAAACGGAAGTACCAAACTGCTAGTGGTCTCTCTGCTAGCTCCGTTAGCCCCGTTAGCTCCAGGCTGCTACAGGGGCTCAGCTGATACAGAGAACACAGCTTGAACTTGGACGCGTTTGTTGTGTTGAAATATCGCACTTATCTTATGGCTCTGCGGTTCAAACAGACCGTCCATGAATGCAGTTTCTTCCGTAAGTGAAATTCAAGCACTTTATTTCTTACTGGTCTTTTTATTCAGCTAACGAGCGAGACGAAGCTACATCTGTGCTAACGATGCTATCCGTAGCATACAAGTTAAAACATAATAGAGAAGTGTAAAACATTAAGAAGGATTATACTGTAGAACAAAAGACTTCTCGGTGAGGTTGGTAAAATAAGGTCATGCTTGTACATTAGTTAGTTTGCTAGTTAGCATTGTTATTGTTAATTTAAAATATCTATGCTCGACGATGCAGACAGCTATAGTCCAGGGTTGCCAACTCTCACGCATCTGGCGTGTGACACATGCTTTCACTCTCAATCTCACGCTCTCACGCTGCCCAACCTATTCTCACGCCAAAAACAAGATGAACCGGCGATCGTTTTTGGTTGGTTATTTACAATGTTGAGTTGACAGCTGCTCAAGCTGTCAATCCGCTCCCTCCCCGCCCCCACCACTCTTAACAACGTTAACAGACAGCAGAGCAGTGGGAGCCGGTTGGTCAATCCCCGACCCGTATTGCGCAGATCTAAGATCCAGTAGAAATGATAAAAAAGTAAAAGTCTGCTGCTTATTGTTCTACTAGGCCAAAATAGAGTCAAAGAGTATATGAGAGTGAGAGTGTGTTAATTAATATATTTGGCAGTTTGGAGTAAGTCTGTAGATTTGTTTGTGTGTGTGTGTTTCATGTATAGGCCTCTCACGATAATTAATTTTGTTGGATACATTTTCCCGGAAATTATTGCGATAAACGATAATATTGTCGGCACCGTTGTATGATCATTTTAGACCACTGACATAATGATGATATATAATAATAATTCAAGTACATCCTTTCAAACTGCTAGTCACATCCTCATGTAAATGACAATTTATCGAGTTCATTTTAATTTATCGTACGATAAGTCAATTATTTGCTTATTTGCGCGACAGGCACACAATAAAACAGTGGAAACAAACATGTGTTTGACTTTCATTAGTGAATGAAACTTTGTGCCCTTTATAGTCTGTGTCCAATATTGTGTATTTGTATATATTGTATATATATCCTATATATATGCTAAGGTCCCGCTACTGACATGATAGCAGTCATTTAGTGCGCATATGTGTAATTAAACCCATGATATCAAAATCTCACTCCAGCCAGGTACCCAAAGTTGGCAACCCTGGCATGGTCAATGCTTTAGGGACAAGGAAATGATTTGTTTAAATATTAGATATGACGTTATGTGTGCTTCTGTGACAATTAAGCTTATTCATTGCATTACATTTGTTAAATATGTTAAATATGTCAGCTTTCACATTTCAATATATTTAAGGCAATTATTATTTACATTGTGAGAATTGCTACCATTTGTCTCTACATATTGTCTGTAAAAGACGTGGTAAAAGTGGTTCTTGCAGTGAGACAACCGAACAGCATGACACTACAGTTGCACTAAGTTCTAAATAACAGTTGAATATTATTTAATAATAACATATATTTTAATGTTGATTTACTGCAGACTGTTCATTCATAATCTGATTATCTTTGTCGTAAAAAAGGAAAGGTTCTGGCTCAATTTCGGTTTAGTTAGCTTTTTAGCTTATTGCAGCTGTGCATGTTGCTAGCGGGTTGCTAGGCCACCGCTGCGCCAGGTGATGTAAACAAGAACACCTCCATAGACCAGACCAGACCAGGCTCCAGCCTACGGCTGCGGTCAGAGATGGGGTCGTTACTAAAAAAAAGTAATATATTACATATTACATATTACTTTTAAAAAAAGTAATATATTACACTACTTCGTTACTCTCTTCGTAACTTGTTACTTTACTCGTTACTTTACTCGCAGGGCCGGCCCGCCCCTCCCTACAGGCAGATCACGCAGACTGCTAAAGTTTCAAATGTTCTCTTTAGTTCAGTTTCCATTGTCGCATAAGACTGATCCAGATAGCTCTGACCATGGCTGTCCTCTGTCTCCTGCTATCTGTATTTTGCGCAGTATATCTCTGAACGATGCGATGGTGATTCCACTGTGCAAATGGGCAACATTTACTCTACTATGAAGGATGCTACAAGCCTGTCCATCTCTGCTTTGGTTACCGGTCCTCCAAATTCTAATTTGTGCTGATTCGGTCGGCGGCGGCGACTCACAACATCCTCACTCTGGGTTCGGGGGTCCTTAGCTATTAGCTTCACCTTAGCATGTGTTCTTTGCAGGTGTTTGTTGAGGTTTGACGTGGTGTTTGCAGCAGTGGATAACAGCTTCTGGCCTGGACACAGTTTGCACCTCACCGTCACATTCCTGTCTATTCTTCGGACGAACTCAAAATAATGGGCATACCTCCACCCCTCGAAAGTTATCGCTGACTCAGCCATGTTTATGCAGCACTGCACGTGAAGATGTGGACGTGCAAGTCGCGCAGATTACGTACATATAAACCTGCGGCGGAAACCCCTCTTGTCTGTCAGTGTGATTATGACTGATTTTATAAAAGTAACGAAGTAACGCGTGTCAGGGCAATGTTAGTAACTGTAGTGTGATTACTGAATTATAAAAGTAACGCGTTACACTACTCCGTTACCGACAAAAGTAATATTATTACAGTAACGCGTTACTTTGTAGCGCGTTACACCCAACTCTGGCTGCGGTGCTGTTTCTCTATAAATCCATGCTGAATTGGACCTTCTGTTTCATTCTTCTTCTTTAATGGCGACTTCCAAACAGAAGTATTATCGCCACCTACTGTATCACTGCAGCATTGTTCTTACTTCCGTTTCATTACAATGACTTCCGTTGAATTACAATGACTTCCGTTACAGCAAGAATCCCCCTCACACACATAGGTGAAACACATGCACATTCCCTACTGAGAACCTTTCAGTAAAATGTTTTTCAGTTGCGTGTGTGTGAGGTTAATTTTCAGTAGTGTGTGTGTGAGGTGTTCAGTAGTGAATGTGAGAATATTTCAGTAGTGTGTGCAAGGCCAGATGTTTTCAGTAGTGTGTGTGTGAGGTGTTCAGTAGTGAATGTGAGAGGATTTCAATAGTGTGTGTGCAAGGCCAGATGTTTTCAGTAGTGTGTGTGTGAGGTGTTCAGTAATGAATGTGAGAGGATTTCAATAGTGTGTGTGTGAGGTTGATTTGCAGTTGCGTGTGTGTGAGGTTAATTTTCAGTAGTATGTGTGAGGCTTAATTTTCAGTTGTGTGTGTGAGGTGTTCAGTAGTGAATGTGAGAGTATTTCAGTAGTGTGTGTGCAAGGCCAGATGTTTTCAGTAGTGTGTGTGTGAGGTGTTCAGTAGTGAATGTGAGTGTATTTCAATAGTGTGTGTGCAAGGTTAGTTTGAATTTTGGCCTACACGGCCCCTCATACCCATGAACCTCTCTCAACCACTATACTCTCTCTCTGATAGTGTTCCAATGTCTCTCTCCCAGTCCTGTTTTGTCCTGAGTCAGCAATTCACGTACACACTTACACACAGTGCGGGTGAGTCATGAGGTGGGCGTGGTGCTCTTACTGCATAAATGTGTCTGTGTGTGTGTGTGTGTGTGTGTGTGTGTGTGTGTGTGTGTGTGTGGGTGTGTGTGTGTGTGTGTGTGTGAGCTTCACCTTGAAGAGTGTGTGCAAATAGGACATAGAGACAGATGATGACTAAACACACACACACACACACACACACACACACACACACACACACACACACACACACACACACACACACATACACACACATACAGATGGGAAAGCACCCTCACTGCAACGTCTGCTGCTCAGATGTAACATAACCGCACTCACTCTCTCTCTCTCTCTCCCCACACACACACACACACACACACACACACACACACACACACACACACACACACACACACACACACACACACACACACACACACACACACACACACACACTTATTGATCAGGTAAAGAGCTGGCTGTTACATAGTAGTGTATCTAATGTGTGTATGTGTGTGTGTGTGTTTTCTTGTATGGTGGTTGGCAAGATGAAGGTGCCAATTCCTCCCTCCATCTTCGTCTCCAGGGGCAACCGCCATTGTCGCCCAGGGAAACCACCACGCTGACCCTTGTGGGCATGATGCCTACTCTCACACAATGCCAGTGCCATCTGCCCCAAAAGCCAACACACACACACATAAAGAAATGTACAGACTGTCCAGTTGGTCACCATAGCGATGAGTGGGGGGAGTGTTTACGGTACTGTCCCATGGCTCTCTCTCTCTAACAGAAGCCTGATGTCGACCGCCCAGGGTGACTTTTGTTCCTGCTTCTATGTGTGTGTATGTCATTATGTTGATTTTATTTGTGAGTGTATGTGTGTGGGTCCTGCTCTGAGGTCACGCTCTTTAATGCAGCAGGGCTCCCCTGTCAATCCACTCACTTCATACACAATAACCAATTGCAGTTTCATACTTCCCTTGTTAACAAAATAATGTCCCCACCTCCTATAATCTTGATCTTAAACCTCAATCTGAATCTTCATTTTAAACTTAAAATCCAGTCAAAACACTTCAAACAGCCCTCTGTACATAAGAAACTGACAAAATGTCCTAACTGTCAGAGTAAACTCACATTCCCCAACTCTCCTAGTTTCCAAACAATTTCCTAACTTTATAACGATGGTCAACACCAAAAAACTAGTTACAGAAATGTCCTCAACCTTAAAAATATCTATATGCCACAAAATGTATTCACTTTCCTACAATGTTCTCATTTCCAAATAATACCGTTAAACCTTATAAAACTATTATTTTCCAGACCTCAAGTCATCAAGTTCTATTCTTTATCCTCACTTTCCAAAAACGTTGACCATGCAAAGTCTAATCCTCAAATTAGTTTTCACTATGTGTGTGTGTGTGTGTGTGTGTGTGTGTGTGTGTGTGTGTGTGTGTGTGTGTGTGTGTGTGTGTGTGTGTGTGTGTGTGTGTGTGTGTGTGTGTGTGTGAACACTCTCACACACCAAAGCATTCAAACATGTCCCGATTGTCAACGGAGGAATCCCACTTCACTGTCATCTTACTACTGTGTGTGTGTGTGTGTGTGTGTGTGTGTGTGTGTGTGTGTGTGTGCGTGCATGCGTGCGTGCGTGCGTGTGTGTGTGTGTGTGTGTGACTGGGATGAGTCAGGTCAAGGCTACCTAATCGTTACACTCTTCATAAATCAGCTGGCAAAGCGCCCCTTACACACAGAAACACACACACTCAATAACATTGTGTTAAATGTGGATGTTGCATTCACTGACCACCTGCATTTTACATATTTCGTTTACGAGCACTAATACCAGAGTCCGTGCAAAACCCTGCTCTACCCTCATCGTATATAATGTTTCCATGCCGAAATCTGGAGAAGGACACAGATGATGCAGGGTTCACCGAGGAGACGAAGGCTCGTTCAGATTTATGGAGAAAAGAGATATAAGCTGTCTCCCCTCCTCACCATGGGTAAGATCTGTATCCAATGGAATGGACAAGATAACGGAGCTAGACAGGAGTCAGACAGAATATCTGGAGAGTAGTTTCATGTGCTTTACAGAAACATGGCTGCACCACGAAATATCTGACAACGACGTTTCCATCAACAGCATTTCCACTGTTTTCTGAGTCTTCATCATGTCTTCACCATGAGCCTGAGTCTTCATCATGAGCCTGAGTCTTCACCATGAGCCTGAGTGTTCACCATGAGCCTGAGTCTTCATCATGAGCCTGAGTGTTCACCATGAGCCTGAGTCTTCACCATGAGCCTGAGTCTTCATCATGAGCCTGAGTCTTCATCATGAGCCTGAGTGTTCACCATGAGCCTGAGTCTTCATCATGAGCCTGAGTGTTCACCATGAGCCTGAGTCTTCATCATGAGCCTGAGTGTTCACCATGAGCCTGAGTCTTCACCATGAGCCTGAGTCTTCATCATGAGCCTGAGTCTTCATCATGAGCCTGAGTGTTCACCATGAGCCTGAGTCTTCATCATGAGCCTGAGTGTTCACCATGAGCCTGAGTCTTCATCATGAGCCTGAGTGTTCACCATGAGCCTGAGTCTTCATCATGAGCCTGAGTCTTCATCATGAGCCTGAGTCTTCATCATGAGCCTGAGTGTTCACCATGAGCCTGAGTCTTCATCATGAGCCTGAGTCTTCATCATGAGCCTGAGTCTTCATCATGAGCCTGAGTGTTCACCATGAGCCTGAGTCTTCATCATGAGCCTGAGTCTTCATCATGAGCCTGAGTCTTCATCATGTCTTCATCATGAGCCTGAGTCTTCATCATGTCTTCATCATGAGCCTGAGTCTTCATCATGTCTTCATCATGAGCCTGATTCTTCATCATGTCTTCATCATGAGCCTGATTCTTCATCATGTCTTCATCATGAGCCTGAGTCTTCATCATGTCTTCATCATGAGCCTGATTCTTCATCATGTCTTCATCATGAGCCTGAGTCTTCATCATGTCTTCATCATGAGCCTGATTCTTCATCATGTCTTCATCATGAGCCTGATTCTTCATCATGTCTTCATCATGAGCCTGAGTCTTCATCATGTCTTCATCATGAGCCTGATTCTTCATCATGTCTTCATCATGAGCCTGATTCTTCATCATGTCTTCATCATGAGCCTGAGTCTTCATCATGTGTTCATCATGAGCCTGATTCTTCATCATGTCTTCATCATGAGCCTGAGTCTTCATCATGTCTTCATCATGAGCCTGATTCTTCATCATGTCTTCATCATGAGCCTGAGTCTTCATCATGTGTTCATCATGAGCCTGAGTCTTCATCATGTCTTCACCATGAGCCTGAGTTTTCATCATGTGTTCACAATGGGCCTGAGTCTTCATCATGTCTTCACCATGAGCCTGAGTCTTCATCATGTGTTCACAATGGGCCTGAGTCTTCATCATGTGTTCACAATGGGCCTGAGTCTTCATCATGTGTTCACAATGGGCCTGAGTCTTCACCCTGAGCCTGAGTCTTCAGAGGTCTCTGTGCTGTAAATAAATGTTTTTCAGCTGGTGGTCCGTGGACCCATTTTGAGTGGGTCGCAGATGTGCGAGTGAAAAAAAAACAGTTGAGGGAAAAAAGTCTAACTTTTATTTTGAAGGCCGGAATTTCTAATGCTGCACATGCAGTATTCGTTTGCTTTACACGTTACAATGACAACTCTCACGTCATCAGTTACCATTCATAGATTCAATTTGTAAACATGGCGAAACGTAAATATGACAAAAAAAGGGACCAAAACCTCAGTGTGTTGTTTGCAGCAAAATACTGGCACTTGACAGCATGAAACCATCAAACATTAAGCGGCATTTAGAAACAAGACACTCCGCTTATAAAGACAAACCTGTTGAGTCATTTCATAGACGACTCAAGGAACTGAAGGCATCGCAACAGTGCCTGACCTCTTCATGTTCGAGGCAAGATCAGGCACTCTGTGCATCTTACCGCGTAGCTCACCGTACTGCAAAGTGCAAGAAGTCCCACACCATTGCAGAAGACCTTATTTTACCTGCCGCTGTCGGCATGGTCAGAGAGGTGCTGGATCAATCTTCAGCAGATAAATGAAGGCCATGCTTCTGTCAAATGAAACCATAAGTAGGCGGATTGAAGAAATGTCCGATCACATTAAACAACAGACCACAGCTCGCATCAAAGCAAGCGCTCACAATGAAGAGAATACTGGAAAAGACTCATAATGTATGTATGTATGTATGTACTGTTCTTTCTGTTGCCGTCTGGCAGACGTTACCGCAGCATCCGGGCAAGGACAAGAAGATTCGGAGACAGTTTCTTCCCGCGGGCAGTGAGACTGTTAAAAAATTGAACTGTTGAAACAACTTCAAACATTCAACTGCTACTCAGTAGTATGTATCTAATACCTAATATATATATATCATTCCAATAACTTGTATATAGACTCATACTGCACTATTCCACATCATAACTTTATTTCATTTTTATAACTATTATTATTTTTGTATTGCTCTTGCTCTTATTGTTATTATGTTATGTTATTATGTTGCATTGTTGGAGAAGCCTGTGACATAAGATTTTCAACTGCATAATTACTCTGTAGCTATGTCAGATTGACAATAAAGAACCTTGAACCTTGAACCTTGATGTGTGTGTGGTACCTGTGGTTGTTGAGGGATGTTGAAGCCTGGGTCTCTGGGTCCGACGCTGACAAACCGCTGGGCTGGAGATGAAGTGGGGGTGGAGTACGCTTCACAAAACACACATATACACAAAGTTTAGTTTACCAAGAACAAGCTGATGGGGTTTTATGTATGTTAGGGATGACACTTGGCAAAGTGTACATAATAACTTTCTTAGGACTTGAAAGACAACGTTAGACTTCATAGGCAACACCTTTCTGCAGTGTGTGTGAATTGGATTTCCAATCGCATATTTTTGCCGCTGTAAGCTAGGTAGCTAGCATTTTTAATGGGACCAAATCAAAACCCACATGTATTCATTTTATTTGTATACTGCTCTAGTTAGCAGAGAAACTGCAATAGCGGCTGTATACGGCTCTTCTGTTACGAAGTGAAGTTGTTGGTCGTGGAGTTTGAAAAAGCACACACGTTCCACACTTAACTTTCTGACCGTTATGAGGGCTACCCGATTCTAGGTACTTGTAGTGCATTTGACCATACTTGGCATTGGAGGTACTTTTGTTTTTCTGTTTTTTTTAGTATATAAGAATGAAAGGAACTACATGTTTTGAGAACATTTAATAGCAAGCCTCCAATCTGTTCAGCAAAGCTCTCTTATCTTTGAAAATGTAAGTAGATGTAATTTACTATGATTCCTGTGTAAATAAAGACTTTCTTAAACTAAAAAACATGGCTGACCAAGCTATTGCTGCCTCGCTCCGTTAACCAGAGCAGAACAATTGTTCCTTTCTGGATTTTTTGTTTTTGTTAACCTGGCTAATTATCTATTTTCTACAAATCAGTCCATTAGTTCTGAAACGTTTCAATGAACAAATCAAAAGCAGAAGGAATGGACTTGGTAATCCTAGCTCAGCTAGAGACTGTAAGCAGGGAGAACTGTTAGCCTTTCATCTTTCAACAACTTCCCTAACTCAAGCTGTGGAAGTATATCAATCAGGATTCATAGTGTTGTCAGATTAAATAAGATTGTACAATTCTTTAAGTAATTATTTAAAGATCTGGGTCAGAGTGAGGACAAATCTTTATTTCCTGCTAAAAATGAAGTACATTTGGACTCCACTCAAGCTGAAAGCAACCCAAAACAGAAGTGATGAAAATATAATATTATCATGTGTTGTTGATGTGTATAAATGAGGAGGATTAAATATGAGTGTTTTTTTGCCAACAACAGTAAATAGACACTAAACCCTTAAATCAAATCAAATCCAATTACATGCAGTCACCCCTCACACATTACGAATAATGTCTTTAGATTTTGAAGTCAATATTAGATTATCTAATAAAATATTGTTATGTTTAATAAACCAGTGTTCTTGGTTGTGAAGGCGTCACATGATTCACAATGATGTGTACATCTTGGGTATCATTTCAAAGTTAAGAAATAATAAAAACATCGTATTATTTGCACTCACTGGGTGAGGTGGGTGAGTTTCCTCCACCGTCGGAGGAGGTGGAGGGTGGCTTGGCGTCGACAGGAAGTGGGACGGGACGGGCCATCGGGGGAGGTGGAGGGGGGGGCAGCATGGGCGTCGGCAAGAAAGGATTGTGGACCTTTCCCTGGGAGCTACCATTCGGCTGAAGGAGGGGAGTTAAAAAAGCATTTAAAACAAAGATATTCACAGTATGTAGAGCAGGAAACATCAACAGGTCGGTCAACAGTAACCTGTAACAGCTCAACTCCCTGCCCTGAGAGTGTGAGTGTGAAACTCTGAATGTGTGTGTGAGTGTGTGTGTCAGCAGTTTTACTGGCTGGTCATAAAGAATTCTGCTGCTGCTCGCATTTTATCCTGCTAATCTATAAGCATGATACCACATTACCTCGCTTCACCTCTCTGCCTCCTTCTGTCTCCCATCCTCCCTTCACATACTCTTCATATGCTGAATTACACTGTTTCTTTATCTAAGTACATGCCTGTACAGTCTGTTTGTCTGTTTACATGGACATTAGTATCATGCATGTATATTCTTTAGAGACCTGGAACTGCTCCCTGGAGAACGTTAAGGAACCGAGACTCTGCCGCATTAGAACACCTGCCCTTTGTTTCCAGTTCATGTGTGAACAAGTACATACTTTTCTTTCCCTTTTACTTGTATTCCACTACAGGTTTAGTATCTTGACAAATGCATACTTTTTTGCACACAAAAAAAAGTAGAAAAGTCAAACTGAATTCATTAGTTGATAACAAAAAAGAAATGTCTCGCTGTTTTACCTAATATTTTCAAATCAAATGATAAATCATTTGATTCAGAAATAATAAGAAGGATTGACTCATGATAACAAATAATGTTTAGTTAATGGTTTATTGTCAAGTGCTGATTTTACATGAATGCATTATTAACAAGTGTCTTGTGATACAATATTCAACAGTATAATAGTCAAAGGCATTTTTTTTATACTATATAAACATTTTCCTTATTATACTTTTCACTAAAGTAACATTTTCAATGCAGTCATTTTACTTTCAACAGAGTATTTTTATATTGATGTATTTTACTTTTACTCAAGTAAAGGATCTGAATATGTATATCTACTGTAGGTGTCACTTTTTGGAAGCTTTTCAAAGAGAAATAAATTGCTGCCCAATATGTTTTACTACATCCGTGTGTGTGTGTGTGTGTGTGTGTGTGTGTGTGTGTGTGTGTGTGTGTGTGTGTGTGTGTGTGTGTGTGTGTGTGTGTGTGTGTGTGTGTGTGTGTGGTAGGGTGGTTGAGGGGGTATTGATTCAGTGTCTAGACACAAATATATCAACTAGCTCACTGCAGACAGGCCACACACACACACACACACACACACACACACACATTGCAGTGTTCTGTGCTTCAGCCCTGCAAACAGATACTGATCCCACCTTTGCAGAGGATGGAGAGCCCAGCTCAGATGTTTCCCTGAGTTGTATTTCTGTGTGTGTGTGTGTGTGTGTGTGTGTGTGTGTATGTGTGTGTGTGTGTGTGTGTGTTCAAGGTTCAAGGCTTTTATTTGACATACGTACATAGCTACAGTGCAGTTATGTCGATGAAAATCTTAGGTGTGTGTGTGTGTGTGTGTGTGTGTGTGTGTATGTGTGTGTGTGTGTGTGTGTGTGTGTGTGTGTATGTGTGTGTGTGTGTGTGTGTGTGTGTATGTGTGTGTGTGTGTGTGTGTGTGTGTGTGTGTGTGTGTATGTGTGTGTGTGTGTGTGTGTGTGTGTGTGTGTGTGTGTGTGTGTGTGTGTGTGTGTGTGTGTGTGCTTACGTTGAGGAAGCCCACCTGTCCGGCCTGCTGGGCGGAGTCAGGACAGACCAGCTGGACGAACTCCTTGAGGGTCTCCTGCGGGTGATACCTGATGGCCGGGTGGGAGAAGTAGGAGCCGGGCTGCTGCAGGATGGGGGAGGAGGAGAAATGGAGGCTGGAGGGGGGAGCATGGGGGCTGGCTGTTGGGTGAAGGAAAGGGGAGGAAAGAGAGGGAGGACATAGTTATTGAGGGGGCAGGGGAGAGAGGGTGGGGGGAGTCAAAAGAGGGACATTTAAAGTTGATTCAAGGGGGCGTGGCTTCACATGCAAATTCCTGATGACGGACACACACACACACACACACACACACACACACACACAGCAGAGCAGGAACAATGATAACAGACCATAGCACCTCTGACACACAGCTGTCAATAAAAGTGTGTTGTTGTGCCTCCTCTACTCTTTTCTTTCTCATTTCCTTTCTTGTTTCCTCCTTCCTTTTTCTTATCTCAACCCACCTTCACTCTCTTCACTTTCATAATGTCCCTTTCCTCTTTCTCACTTATGCTCATCTTCTTTTCTCCATCCTCCACTCTTTCCCTTTTCATTTCCCAGCTCTTTCCTTTCATCCCCTTCATCCCTCCTCTTCACCTGGAGTTCTGGCCTATTTCCTTTCTTCCTTCTGTCACTCCTGAACCATCCTCTTTGTATATCTCGCCTGTATTCTGTATCTCTTCTTCTCTCCTCATCTTATTGCTGCTATCTTCCTCTTTTTTCTTGCATGAACTCTTGTTTCTTCCCTCCCTCTTTTCCTCTCATCTCCTTTTCTCTCTTTTTTCTTCTACCACAGTTGTTTTTTACGTTTTCCCCCTTTTTTCTCATTTCCTACGTCTTCGTATCCTCTCATGCCCCCTAATCTCTTCTTCTTCTACTTCTCTATCTTGATTCCTCTACTCATTTCCTTCCTCCTCCTCCCTCTATCCTCCCCTTTTCTCCCCTCTAATCTAATCAGGGCTCTAATTGGTCTAATATTCTTTGATTGCTTGTTAGGGACTGTGATGAATACAGAGGAAGAAAAGAGAGAGAGAGAGAGAGAGAGAGAGAGAGAGGCAGAAACAAAGAAGAGACAGAGACACAGAGAGAGAGAGAGATTTAAAAGTAAAGAGAGAGAGAGATGGAGGGAGGGAGAGTTAAAGCTGCTGCACTAATTCACTTAAAGTCCGCTGTGATTTATCACTCTGACAATACACACTGACCGTGTGTGTGTGTGTGTGTGTGTGTGTGTGTGTGTGTGTGTGTGTGTGTGTGTGTGTGTGTTTGCGTACCCTGCGGCCAATGTATTTACAGTAATCAATGGATGGATAGCTTTCTCTGCCCTCTCTGTTTCTCTTGTACACACATAAACCAACACGCACACACACACACACACACACACACACACAAACACACACACACACACACACACACACACACACACACACACACACACACACACACACACACACACACACACACACACACACACACACACACTTATTGATCAGGTAAAGAGCTGGCTGTTACATAGTAGTACACGTGGTGGTGCATGCCTGCACACTGAGTGAGATCATTCATAGTGATGTGTGTGTATGTGTGTGTTGTGTGTGTGTGTGTGTGTGTGTGTGTGTGTGTGTATGTGTGTGTGTGTGTGTGTGTGTGTGTGTGTGTGTGTGTGTGTGTGTGTGTGTGTATGTTTAGGAATAGTCGAGTGACATTCATTCCCTTTATGAGGGAGTCTGAACAGAAACAATGTCAATGAGTTATTTACAATATGTACACACTGACATCTCGACACACATACAGACACAGTTATAAATAGAAAGGTATTGGCAAACAAAAAGAATATTCTTGTCTTCATTGTGCCAAACCTGAACCCCCAGGAAGAGACCGTAGAGTCCACCGAGAAATCATTCCAGCAACCCTAGAACTGACTGTTTGTGAACATTGTGAGATGACGCTAAGTGTCATTTTGAACTTGGAGAGAGCTACGCTAGCTGTTTCCCCTGCTTCCAGTCTTTATGCTAAGCTAGGCTAATCTGCAAAAAAAAACTCAGTTTGAAAAATAAGTGTGAGAAGTTCTGTAACAATATTGTTTATGGAGCAGTTTTATCTACTTTTTCACAAGTAAAAGCGCACCACACGGAAGCCTTGAACGCTGGCAGATAGCTGGGGAAAGTGTGTGTGACGGCTGGAACGCCACTCTCTGGGATTTAAAAACCACTTCAGGTAGAGCGGACTAATTCTGCCATCTTAAAGGACGTCTTCATTGCTGTCAAACTGAGAAGTATTCTTCTTTGTTCGAAAATGACTTATGTTGTCAACAGAGTGAAAGTTATCCTAGCTCCCTCTAGAGGATTCAGTGGTAAATTACAACCACTATATGAGCGATGTTCTGAGTGGACAATAAGTCATGATTTCTCTTTCCCTGAAACATGTAAAGTGCTCTCCATAGAACGCACAAAGACAACATTTTCATTGATCATCTCGTCCTTTAAAGACGGCAAGCAAGAGGATTTCCCATAATGTCTGAGTCTTCACAACACAACTACAGTGTGTGTGTGTGTGGGTGTGTGTGTGTGTGAGTGTGTGTGTGTGTGTGTGTGTGTGTGTGTGTGTGTGTGTGTGTGTGTGTGTGTGTGTGTGGCCTGTCTGCAGTGAGATAGGATGGTGAATGGCATTGAGGACCAGCAGCCTGCATGTCGAACACGGAAGAAAGGGCTGGGATTAGTTCCACTTTGCAAATTGCCTCGCTTCACTGCATCAGACACCCTCCTCCTCCTCCTCCTCTCTTCCTCCCCCTCATTCCCCTTCTCCTCCTCCTCCTCCTCCCCCTTCTCCTGCTCCCCCTCCTCCCCCTTCTCCTTCTCCCCCTCTTCCCCCTCCTCCCCCTCTTCCCCCTTCTCCCCCCCTCCTCCTCCTCCTGTTGATAAACGATAAGAGGGAGGAGGTAGAGCATCTTCATTGTCACTGCTGGGAGGAGGAAGAGGAAGAAGAGCATACTAGTTGGAGGGATGGGAAGATTCAAAGTGGGAAAGTGAGAAGTTATGGTGAACCAAGAAGGAGGAGATGAAACAAAGCTGAAGAAGTCAAAGGAAAGGAAGTGAAGTGAACAAAGAGTATAGGAGAAGAGACAAGCAGGATCAGGAAGGATGAAGAAGAGTTGTGAAGAAGAGTTGTGAAGAAGAGTTGTGAAGAAGAGTGCAGGAAAGAACTTGAGAATTAAAGAGAAGGAAGGGGAGGAAGAGGAAGAGGAAGATGAAGATGGACTGAATCCAGTTGAAAACTCCAGCTTCACTGATGAGTATGAATGATGGCTGTTTTGAAACAGGAAGTTGACAGGATTCTGTCCCTATACCTTTAAGCCCTGCAGGAGTTCCTCTGCTACCATTGGCTCACACATTACTGCCAATCCTCTACCCTCCTCCCACAGGCTGCTGGAACACATTCAGGAAGAAATGCTCGCCACTCTACAGCAGCTGATGACAATCTGACCCCAACCATCTGATGGGACTTGATCTGGTGATTTCTGACAAACTTTTAGGGGAAACTTAACAGCATTACAGCTGGAGGAACCAGGCGAGGAACCAGGCGAGGAACCAGGCGAGGAACCAGGCGAGGAACCAGGCGAGGAACCAGGCGAGGAACCAGGCGAGGAACCAGGCGTGGAACCAGGAGAGGAACCAGGCGTGGAACCAGGCGTGGAACCAGGCGAGGAACCAGGCACTTACTGAAGTTATTGGCCTAAGATCTAGAGGTTTTCACTTGGTTCCAAATGTTCTCAAATGATCCTCACAATAATCAGGTCTGGTTCTCATAGGGAACCATTCAACCATTCATTTGTCATCCTTCATTCACACACACACACACACACACACACACACACACACACACACACACACACACACACACACACACACACACACACACACACACACACACACACACACACACACACACACACACACACACACACACACACACACACACACACACACACACACACACACCCACACACCCTGCCTGAGAATACAGGTGAATACATCTCTTATTCTGCCTTTCAGTGCCTCTTCCTGACAAAACCCACAGCCACTAACAGGGGAGGGAGGAAGGTAAGGTGTGAGGAGGTGAGGGTGTGTTGTGAGGGGGAGGAGTAAAGGAGGTGGGGGGGAGGGCGTCGTTGGTGGTTGTTGGGGTTGACTGGTTGAGAACCTCACCTCGATGCGTGGTAATGACGGGCTGGTGGTGGTGTGTAAAGGCCATTTGGGGGGAAGAGGAGGAAGAAGAGGAGGAGGTGGAAGGGGCTCCGCTCGACAGGGGCATGGCGCCGCAGAAACCTGACTTCTTTAGAGCGCCGGCGGTGGACGGCATCCCTGCCAAGAACCATGATGATGAGGATGAGGAGCGGGTCAAGGCAACGTGTTTTCTATACTTTCACATTGATATGCACCTCCAATGGAGAAGAGATGGGAGGAGAGGGAGGAGAGGGCGTAGGGGGGGAGCGAATAGATTGAGGACCCGGCCCCACAGGAACGCATACGGCAAAACGCATAGGATTAACGCAAACGCAATCGCCAAAAAGCTTCCGTCCACACGCAATATACACCGGATAGTGTCTTGCCACACGAGACAGCTCCGTTTAGTTCCAACCGCTGGAAAAGCTGCAGTACATATGCCGAGCCTGTACGTGGCGCTGTAACTTCCTCCACAAAAGCAGCAACTTCCTCCACAAAAGCAGCGAAGAAGAATGGTTGTCATGGCTGCACTTCTGTTTATTCTCCGCGGTGGGGGCCGACAGAACCGGGCAGAGTTTTTCGCCGGTCAACGTGTGTTAAAGTTTAAATCTTCCGGACAAAATTATAAAAGTGCCGGTCAAAGGTCTTCTTTGTTATTTATTGAGCTTTAAAACAAATGAATAACGACTCTATATAATGATATATAATCATCAAATACACGGAGGCTGTCTCTTTTCCCTCTCTTCTGACAGCGTCAGTGTCTGTCTCATGCAGCAGCTGATCCAGTAATGATGACTCGACAGTAAAAATAAACATATTTATAACTAGTTTAGGTAGTTTGAGAGGTAATTAAAATAGCTAAGGGTGATGATCTGACTTGAACTGTGTGTTTTGCTCCCGCTGCATCACAGCGGGAGGAGCTGCGTGTCTCCGTCCTGTCAGATTAGACTTCACTCGCGTTTATGTCCATATAGAGAGAAAGATAAATAATCTGAATTCAGTGTGCAGTGAACTTTTGCGGGGGTGAGCAGCAGAGGTGGGGAGAGGCAGGGCTATTGCGGCGTCATTATCAGAAAATGATCGTATAGAGGCTACCACACGGAGCCGTTGGACCCCCCAGAGCGCTCCGTTCCCAGATCTATCCACCTTTGGACCCGTTATCGTTTGCGGGGTCTGTTTCTATCGTTTAGTTACGGCCTCGTGTGGCAAAAAGGGCTATACGCAAGGGCTTTAGTTTAATACAGCTTGCTTTGTGTAATTCAAACCTGTGCCCCTCACTGCGTTTTGGTGCAACCTGTTGCTCCATCCATTACAACTCATGTCTGCAAAGAGATGCAGCTGCTGACTTTATTCAAAGTCATTCAGACCCTGCATACACAGCATGTTCAATAGAGGTCAAGACTGTGTGAGCGTCCTGAAAGCATCAGTGTGTGATGCACCTGAAGGGGGCGGGGCTTATAATGATTAACTGAGGTGCAGTAGGAGGAGGAATAGAGTGGGGGAGGAGGTGTGTGTGTGTGTGTGTGTGTGTGTGTGTGTGTGTGAGTGTGTGTGTGTGTGTGTGTGTGTGTGTGTGTGTGTGAGTGTGTGTGTGTGTGTGTGTGTGTGTGTGTGTGTGTGTGTGTGTGTGAGTGAGTGATGAATAGTTGAAGAGGCTTTGTCAGGAGGTAATCGAGGCAGTCTGCTCAGCACTTCTGTTTACACATCTATCTATCTATCTATCTATCTATCTATCTATCTATCTCACACACACACACACACACACACACACACACACACACACACACACACACACACACACACACACACACACACACACACACACACGTTCACACACATTTACAGGTGCACATGGAGAAGAGTTACTGCCCAATAGTAATATACAGCTAACTTTACATACAGTATACCTTAACACACAGTCACACACACGCACACGCACGCACGCACGCACGCACGCACGCACGCACGCACGCACGCACACACACACACACACACACACACACACACACACACACACATCATGTTATCATGCACAGTGTTAAAATCCTTCTTCTTCACAGATAACCAACCAATAATAAATAAACAGCCATGATGATGTCATCAGCATGCTGCTAGGTAGGCGGGGTCAGTGGGGAGCGGGGTAATGGATGTGATGAGACAATAAGAAAGGAGGGCAGCTTGTGAGGTGACTAATGAAACGAAGGAGGAGAGAAGGAAAGGAAATAGGTTGAGGATACAGGACACAGGAGAGAGGAGGAAAGAGAGAGAAGAAAAGAGGGATACAACAGGAAGATTGAGGAAGTGAAAGGAGGACAAAGGAGGAAGAGAAAGAAAGAAAAGAAGGGAAGATGCATGGGAGAAAAAGAATGAAGGGAGAAATCAATAAAAGAAGAGGGAGAAATTGAAGGTGGAAATGAAAGGATGAGTGAAGGAGAAACAGCAGGAAGAGTGGAGACCACCAGACAGAACCAGACACGTCACAACACCAAATGACAAACCAAAGACCACCAGGTATCTGACCACCGGGGGAGGGGGGGGTCACAGACAGAGCAATTCAAAGGCGTGTCACAGTCTTTACCTTGTCTGGAGATGAATGAGCTAGCTAGAGAGCCGCGCAGCTTATATCCAGCTGTCCAACGCAACACGGAGGAAAGAAAGAAAAGAACCCAACAGAGGGGGGAAAAGAAAAGCAGCATGAATTTACTGAGAGCGAAAGAGAAAGAGGTGGAGGTAAAACCTCAACAATTCTGTTTCTATATATCCCAGGTAACATACTACGTCATTTATCATTTGACCTTTGCTTTGACCCCTTCAACCTAATCTGCGCAATGAGATCTGATCACAATGTAATTCAGTCTTAATAAGTGTATGTAGTCAAACATTGAGATCACACACACACACACAAACATTCTTATGTACCTCCAAAGCCTAAACGCAAATACACTTCTCTTAAACATACGGTATGTTTACACATTTTAGATACTTCAATATAATCTGTCTCTCTCTCTCTCTGTCTCTGTCACACACACACCCTCGCCATCGCACTGTTACATGAAAGCAGCCCAAAGCTGATTTGGAAACAGCAGGTTAAAGTAGGGATGTTTAAGAAGTGTGTGTTAATGCTGGAGGTGGAGGCTGGAGAGGGAGGAGGCGGGTTATTAAAGGATGTGGTTGCCGTGGCGACTGGGTGCACCTACCTGGCTCCACGTCGTGCCAGCTGCTGGCCTGACTGCCGTTGCCCGGAGAGCGGCCCTGATTGGGGTAGTACGACTCCTCTGGACTGTCCACGTCCTCCTCCATACACTTTATCCTCTTGGCAGAGCTACACACACACACACGCACACACACACACACACACACACACACACACACACACACACACACACACACACACACACACACACACACACACACACACACACACACACACACACACACACACACACACACACACACACACAGGAAAAGAAGAGCACTCTGTCAACATTTCTTCCAGTTTGCTTCTATTGTCCGTTGTATAATTGTTCTTTTAGTATGCTGAAAATAAAAATAATTTCTTCCTACTTACTTGAAGTAATCTACCAATGAGTTCTTTGATAAGGTAGAATGCAACATACTGTATTATTACCTTTCATACAAAATCAACCAGAAACTGACACATTCCAGGTACTCAAAAGTCTAAAAGTTGCTTTTTGTGCTAAAAAAGACCATGAACTGATTCATTGATGATATGTATTTAATATACTTCTTGCCTATTATTTAAAATTATTGTATCGTTTTTGCTAGTTAAGTATTTTATATGTGTTCTGCTTATCATCTCAGTGATAACTCTTTTTTATTCAGTAGTTTTTTGCTCATTTATTGACTTATTTCTGCTCTAAGATGCTGTAACGGAGGACATTCTCCATGACAATAATAAAGAAACTCAATCCATCATCTTTGAGCCTTCAGTTGTTTTTATGATTTCTAGTGTTTAAGGGTATTTAAACACAGCAGCAGCAGAAGCTGAGTGTGACTCTGTGGTCTGCATCATTACTGTATGAATGATGGTAAACAGCATCTTAATAAGGTAGAAAGAAAATCTAAAACAGTGAACACATCCTCTAATGAGAGCTTCAGGTACCGTCACTCTGCTGCTTCACGCTTTAATGTGTCAGAGTTAAGACATTTAAGTGTGTGTACGAGGTTTGCATTGTGTGACCCGCATGTAGTGAGATGTATGAATGAAGAGTCATTGACATTAGCGTAGACTTAAATACTTCCATATGGATTTGCTTCACTGAGTGTGTGTGTGTGTGTGTGTGTGTGTGTGTGTGTGTGTGTGTGTGTGTGTGTGTGTCTGTGTGTGTGTGTGTGTGTGTGTGTGTGTGTGTGTGTCTGTGTGTGTGTGTGTGTGTGTGTGTGTGTGTGTGTGTGTGTGTCTGTGTGTGTGTCTGTGTGTGTGTGTGTGTGTGTGTGTGTGTGTGTGTGGCTGTGTGTGTGTGTGTGTGTGTGTGTGTGTGTGTGTGTGTGTGTGTGTGTGTGTGTGTGTACCTGCTGGAGGAGGTGCTTGGTAGCGGTCTCCTCATGGCTCCTGGACTCATGCTGTAGTAGGAGGAGCTGTCCAGGTCGGTCAATGAGAAGTTAGGGCCGGTGCCGGCTGCAATAGGTGCTGAAAGAGAGAGGGGGAGAAGCATTATTTCACACATGTTGAGGCATTTCATGTGACCTGCCCTGGGGGTCCTGATCCTGAACAACCTCATGGGGAGCTTTCAGTGTGAAGGAGCAGCAGGTGACGTTGTGGGGGATTTCCCTGCAGTTGAAATGGACCCTCTGATGGGCATTATTGAGTTTCATGATTTTGGTTTTTGTGTTAATAATTTCCTGTTTTAGGTTGAAATGTTTTCCCTCCTTGTGTCTTGTCTTGTTTCACTATTATTTCAAAAAAAGCTCGGCTTTTGTTCGGATTCTTATATCTGCGTCCCCTGTTTTATCCTGCATTTGTGTCCTGCCTTCCATACCCCATCGTAACAATTGAGACTGATTTCAGAAATTGGACTACCGCTGGGTCAAACAAACAAATGAAGTGAATAAAAACACTGCACAATCGGCAAACTGCATCGTATCGATTCTTATAGATGTCAAAACCTAGCATTTGATATATACTGTGTTGATCATATACTGGGAAGAAGAATTTAACTTGATACAACTTATCATTTAACTGAGCTAGACACTTCCATATTTGTTCAATCATGTTCTCCAGAGACTCTTCCTCACTTTAAGACACATGTGTCAACAACATGATGGGAAGTTAACAGAACGTTATCTCCCTCACCACCTCCTCTGCTGTTAATACCACCATGATATGTTTGTGTTTAAATGTTGAATATCAGTCCAGGGAGGTGGTGACATGATGTTATAGCTGTATGTGAGAGCCGAGAGATACATTAGCATCTATCAACGCAGCGCTACTCCTCTTCCTCTCTGATCTGTCCATCATCTGAAATGTACCCTCCTCCCCATGTCTGTGTTCCTCTGCTGCTCTGGGGAGGAAAGCTCCTGCACAAAGGCCTGCGAGGGCTCTCACTAATAAATAAGTGAGAGAGCGAGGGGTGAGAGAAAGAGAGAGAGTCAGGTCTTTGTTGTCAAACGCTTCAATTTGAAAATCCTGCTGAACAAAGCCAGCAATCAGCTTCAAAACCCGGACATCCGTCTAGCCCCTTGCCTCGAGCCCCCCCAAACCTCCACCGCCTTCTCCATCCCTCCTCTTCATCGTTTTATTGACAGAGAGCATGATGGTGCACTGGGATGAAAGGAAAAGGAGGGGGGGGGGGGGGCTGGACTGACAAGACCTGGTGGGAGTTTGGTGCTGAGCTCAGCAAAGTGAGCGTGTTCATCTATCTATCACTCTATCTCTCTCTCTCTCTTTCTCCCTGCCCTGCAGATAAAGTACTAGCATGAGAGCCATACACACACACACACACACACACACACACACACACACACACACACACACACACACACACACACACACACACACACACACACACACACACACACACACACACACACACACACACACACACACACACACACTAGTAGTATAGTTTACTTTCCATGTGTAGTTCTTCCTAATTATTTTCCATTTGTAATTGTGTATATGTGTGTTAACTACTGGTAATGCATCATTAAACATATGCTGAATGATGTATTAGCAGCTCCTGGTTGCCATGGACACATGGATCGACTGACAGCTATCCCTGGATTAGTTTGGCGCTGAAGGAAACGTCAAACCCTGATGATTCTCAGGAAAGTTCTGCAGTCACAACGAGCGTTTCCTTTGCCTGAAACATCTTATTGGATTTATGGATGTTTTTTATGAGACATAAAAGCTACTGATTTCAGTGAGCAATGTAGGTCACACTGAATACACAAAGATGTGAATCATGTCTGCTGAGTTAGGACTCAGAGAAGTAGCTGGTAGGAAGAGGAAATCAGTTTGTGTTCACTCAGGATTTGCGTGTATGGTCCAAGCAGAACTTTGGGAAGAGTTTTGTTGTTTGTTAAAAATAAAGTTGCTATGGATGTTAGGTTGCATTCACAAAATGTGCTTTTTGATTCATATCAATGACTACCAGCACAGATGCTTCAGCTAAAAACTGCAAACGTAGAAACTGGCTGAACTTTTGAGGCGCTTTAAGTTCCCGTTTAAGTGTTTTATTACTTTTGGACATGATTGGTGTAACTGTTTACCTGCTAATTTTGGATATGGAGAATAAAATCACTGTCATGGGAATTTATCGCTTATTTTTTGCAGGGTCTTTTGGAGTAAAAACCTGCATCTACACACTCATTTTGGTTGAAAAAAGGGTATATGCTGTAGGTTCAGTTCAGACTTTCTTTTTGTGTCTGAAATAAGAAGTGCAGCCTGTAGGGGGCCATACCAGATGTAAACCTTTATTTGTGATCAATACAAAAGCTGCTCTATGTCTTTCTGTCTCTCTGATGTTTGATGCTACAACCTGGCCATTGGCCAAATGCAGCTTCATTTCATCTTGATTGTATTAGTGATGTTTTAAAGTAATTTACTGTATAATTTATTATACAATCCATCAAATGTTTCTAATTATTTAATCTTATAATTGATCAATAATTCACTTAGATAACTGTCTGATCATAGTACAGTTCCCTTAGATTTTTAAGATAAAGTGTCAATGTCACAGTTTTATTACTTTTATCATTAAAATTGTGATTATTATTAAAATTGCCATCCATTTGTGCTGTGATGCCCATCTGGTGTTTGCACATCACCAGGTGTGTGTGTGTGTGTGTGTGTGTGTGTGTGTGTGTGTGTGTGTGTGTGTGTGTGTGTGTGTGTGTGTGTGTGTGCGTGCGCGCGCGCGTGTGTGTGTGTGTGTGTGTGTGTGTGTGTGTGTGTGTGTGTGCACGCGCGCGCGCGTGTGGGTGTGTGTGTGGGTGTGTGTGTGTGTGTGTGTGTGTGTGTGTGTGTGTGTGTGTGTGTGTGTGTGTGTGTGTGTGCGCGCGCGCGCGAGTGTGTGTGTGTTCGAATGTGTTGCTCACTGTGTTTCTGTCAGATGTTTTGCTGCACTTGTTTATATGTGAAGCACATCATAGTCCTAATTAAGGTAACTGCTGCATACGAGCTGCTGGAGCCATTCAGAGACTTGAGTATATCTCACTGATAAACTTAGAGTTATGAATCTGACCAACACTGATGATAGAGGGGCAACTAGAGCGGCATAGTTGGAGACAAGGGCCCACTGACCGTGATGTGGCTTTTTGGCGAGTTGGGAGCAAGAATGTGTTGTCCAATTTATTTACAAGATTTACCCAACCAAACATGTTGCGTGTTGTCAGATCAAAAACACTCAGACTAATAAGGCAACACATTATTTAAAACACTGCTGAACCCTCTATCTTAACTTTAAAAGTCACTTTTGAACAGAACGAGGACTGTGGCTGATTAAAGGGAGAACTCTTTCTACATGTGTTAACACAGACTCAGTGAGGGGGGGAACACCGGGAAAATCAGAGAGTAAATGATATAAAACGAGAGGGAACGACAGAGACACAAGAGAGGGTTGAGGAGGAGAAGTCAGAATCCAGTCTGCAGAAATATACTGAACTGACCAATTACATTTAATACACGCTGCAACACTAACCTATACTCTCTCACTCTCTCTCTCTCTTTGTGTGCTGCTTTAATAGGATATTGATCGACAGAGAGAGATTCGATTGGCC
Source organism: Trematomus bernacchii (assembly GCF_902827165.1). Taxonomy (NCBI): domain Eukaryota; kingdom Metazoa; phylum Chordata; class Actinopteri; order Perciformes; family Nototheniidae; genus Trematomus; species Trematomus bernacchii. The sequence goes on from NW_022987710.1 coordinate 276,551, forward strand.
TGCCAGTGAATTGTGAAATGGCTGCACAACGCCAAGGTCACCCGCTGTGTGTGTGTGTGTGCTGTGTTCAATTCCCCCCTTCCACCCCCTCCACCCCACTGACCATTCTCAGCTTCTGGTAAGCTATAGGCTTCAGTCACTTTTGCAGACCTGTGTGTATGTGTGTGTGTGTGTGTGTGTGTGTGTGTGTGTGTGTGTGTGTGTGTGTGTGTGTGTGTGTGTGTGTGTGTGTGTGTGTGTGTGTGTGTGGGTGTGTGTGTGTGTGTGTGTGTGTGTGTGTGTGTAACTCTACTACAGTAGCTACACTTGTGTCTCATGTGTTGGTGTTTGTGTTTTTAAAAGAGAGTGTTATGGTATGAATAAACACACACACATTCATTAGTTCAAGTGAAGGTCCATAATTAAGAATGTGACTATACATTATATTTAGCAGATAAGCGATTTAACTACAGGTATGCTATTATCAGTAAAGTAGTCATTCTGTCAAATATCTCCTTTCAAAGAGTGGTATTAGAGAATAGAATCGGAGGATGAAACCCTCTGTAATGGTCACACATGCAGAGCACACAGCACACACAGTGACATTTGGCCTCTGCATTGAACCCATCCTAGTACAAGGAGCAGTGGGCAGCTATTGTACAGCGCCCGGGGAGCAATGGGAGTGGGGGGTTATCCGGTGCCTTGCTCAAGGGCACCACGGCAGGGCCCAGGAGGTGAACTGGGACCTCTCCAAGTAGCAGTCCACACTCCATATTTTAGGTCTGGTGGGGGACTTGAACCGGCAACCCAATGGCTCCCAGTCCAAGCCCCTACTGACTGAGCCACTGCCAGACTATTATAGAAAATATTTAGTTTCTTGCACCTGCACATGAATGAAAGAGTATTTTGATGTAGATACTTTGTATACTAGTGGGTATATGAGTAGTTTAGCATTGCATACACAGCATTTGTAATGACCAAATACCTGTACGTTGTGTTTACTGATACTTGTGTTATTTCAAGATAATATATACTTTGTTCACTTAAGGTCTAGGCAACGAAACTGTTTGGTTAGGGAAAATAATATGGCTCAGGTTCAAATGTTTGCCATGTGCCCTGTGTAAGGTAATGTAGGTAACTGAAGTAAGGGTTAAAGAGTAAACGTTGGCTGAGTGGAAGTCTCCCTTCACTGACTGTTTTTGTTGTTTGCGCAAAACAAGACATGTAATGACCTCACGTTGGTCTCAATAGGCAGGTTAGTTATGCTTTATCATTGTGGTAGTTTGAAAATATTAGCATTCCGTTGTTCACTAGCATGGCTATAGACTCTTGTCTAGTCTTGTCTCTGTTGGTAAGATCTAAAAACTACAAAACCCATGAGCCTCAGATGGCATTTATAACACTTTGCTGTAACAGATGGAAACTGCTCGCCACAGTTACTAAATTCATCCAGTACTCATGGAGAATCTGAAATAATAATCTATTTTGTTTCACTTCAACTGGATTCTGTTGGCTTTAAATCTGGTCTGTTGTAAGATTGAAACCGGAGTGATGTAGTTTGAGTTGTTGCTGAATAAGAAGTGAATCTATATCCTGCTGCCCGTGTGAGTGTGTTATCAGGTACATTTTTCTATATGTATCATTCATCATTCATTGTAATAAATAAAAGGAGTTAAAGCTGTTAAAGTACACAACACACACACACACACACACACACACACACACACACACACACACACACACACACACACACACACACACACACACACACACTGCACACTAATCTATAAGTGATTCTTCCAGAGCCGCATCGCTGCAAATCTGCTGACCAATGCAATACACTCCCCCATACACACACACACACACACACACACACACACACACACACACACACACACACACACACACACACACGCACACACAAACTGCCTGAATGTGTCTAGGTATGTGAATAAACCATACAGCGTGTGTAGTGCACTGATATAAAGCAGCCACAGAAAGATGGTAAACTTCATTGGTAAACTGGAAACTTGCTATTGAAAGAAAGCCGCACATCTTTTTAAGTAGAGCTTTTGGTCACAGTTTAAATCCCATCTGTTCAAACTGTCAAGATATGACATGATCATTTAAATACCATTATCTAAATTTGTACTTAAATACAATATATGAGTAAAATAATCTTAGTTCAAAGCTTCCTGTGATGACAGAAACTTGTGGAACAAAAACTAGAAAGGAAGTGATGTCCTGCCTTTTAAAGATGGCTCTTTAAAAGGCAGAGCTATACAGAACAAAGTCTGAGTCAAACTTAACAGTACAAACACTGTCTACTTTTTAGGGTTTTTTAAATAAACACTGCATGTAGTTTGTTCCAATCAGATACCTAATATTGTGTATGTGTGTGTGTGTGTGTGTGTGTGTGTGTGTGTGTGTGTGTGTGTGTGTGTGTGTGTGTGTGTGTGTGTGTGTGTGTGTGTGTGTGTGTGTGGTGTGTGTGCTTTAGGTGCTCTTTCTTCATCTGCATGGCATCCAGAAACACACACACTTGTAGCAAGATGTGTGTGTGCGAGTGTGTGACTGAGATAGGGTTTTGCTTGCGCAGGGGTGTGCATCTGATCAAGCAGGGATCTGTGTGTGTGTGTGCGTGTGTGTGTGTGTGTGTGTGTGTGTGTGTGTGTGTGTGTGTGTGTGTGTGTGTGTGTGTGTGTGTGTGTGTGTGTGTGTGTGTGTGTGATCGATGACTCTTTGATCAGGGGTCTCTCTGTGTGCTGACAGGCACTTTACATCGGCCTATTGTTAGCGGTGGGCGATCGACAGACTCATATAGATCCCACTGCGCTCTCTGTCACTCTCTCTCTTTCTCTCTCCCGCATGTCGGCACTTTTTAAAGGTCACGTTGGTCCCTCGTTCTCTCTCTGTCTCTCTCTCCTGTCCTCTATCTGTAGCATGTCCATCCCCCCCCTGTCTCTTGATCGCCCCTCTATATTAAATGACTTCATGATGAAAGACACTTGTTCACACTGTTAACAATTGTTGATTAATGTGAATAAATTGTTTAAAACATGATTTAAGTGTAATTTTATAACATGCTGTAGATAAACACTACTGTTAACACTACACTAAGTTAGTAATAATGCTTTTCTTCTTTCCCTCAATTATTCCTATTTGAACACAGGTAAAGACAGACCGTGATGTATTATTTACTTTTGCCCAAAAAGAAAAAGAGTCCTCAGTGTTTGAGGACAGGGAAGAAAACGTAATGTTGTGGGATTTTCAGATCTGCAATCCAATCACTGCTCTGCCTCGCTCTATCAGAGGGGGGGGGGGGGGGGACTTACTCTGTGATACTCTTACAAGCTCGGCTACCGTGAAGACACCGGGCGTCACAAAGCTGTCCTGAAAACCCAGATGACCTTAGAGAGAGACAGAGAGAGAGAGAGAGAGAGAGAGAGAGAGAGAGAGAGAGAGAGAGAGAGAGAGAGAGTTTGTCATTACACAATAAATATTATTTGATGACATCATCACAATATTGAGTAGATGTTGGCTAATATGTTTAAGGCAAATATCAGTCGCAGCATAAGTATAAGAGGAAGTAGCAGTAGTAGTACTTGCAGTAGTGGCATTACTCGCAGTACTCGCAGTACACACAGTACACGCAGTAAACACAGTACACGCAGTAAACACAGTACACGCAGTCAACGCAGTATTAAGGTAGTACAGAGCAGATGAGAAGTTGAAGCGTCTGTTCCCAGCAAGAATAGTCAGTAACAGCTGGTATATTTGTATTTAAATATATTTCAGATTGAAATAATCTGTCACACAGACTTCCCTGATCCAGAAAAACAACCACCATGTGTGTATTGTATGTGTGTGTATGTCTGTGTGTGTGTGATAAAACCACAGCCTCATTCTGTCTAACCAGCTGGGTCAAACACAGGTCACCATAAGCGTGTGGGTATATATATAGAATACAACATTTACAGGTGTGTGTGTGTGTGTGTGTGTGTGTGTGTGTGTGTGTGTTTTACAAGGTCTCACCATTCTCTGACTGCTCCTTGATATCTGAATCGCTGGCCTGGTTGGGGCTTTCTGATTGGCCGGTTTCTGGTGGGAAAAAATTGTAAACATTGACAAGGTATAGTAGAACAGAAACTTAAATATAAACACAGAAATACAAAGACACACACACACACACACACACACACACACACACACACACACACACACACACACACACACACACACACACACACACACACATGTCTTAGATAGGATGGTTAGTTCACTGCACAGCTGAATGTTTTTTTACACCTACATGAAAACTATTTTCAGTTTAAACATTATTAATTAATTCTTATTGTTATATATATATATTTGTAATCCTGTTGTCCAAGACCACCACACTTGGTTTTCACCTGTGGCCTGAACTACGAAGCAGGATTTGCGGTTAGCGAGGTAACTTCAGGGTTAACTCTGTTTGTTTTAAAGATATCAAGTCATATTACAGGATAAAGGAAATACAGTTTAAACAGCCGTATGCAGGAAAGACGCTGAAGTGTCGCACCTATCATTCATCTCACATCATATCACATCATAATATCATATATTTCCCTATCTGAGTCAGCTTCTCGAGCCGTATCTGGCCGTGCAACACTTACATTGTCACATACTGTATGCAGAAGTATTATTTTAAGAAACACATTAAGTTGACGAAACACTCGAGTCAAATGTAATTAAAGTCAGATCGTGTCTTAGACGGGGCAGTGATTTCATAAACCTGTTAATGTACGCATTCAAACACTTTTTCTTTTACCAGCAGTATTCACCTTGCAGGTGCAGCTATGTGGCTTTTATCCTGGATAAAGTGTTTAAGTCATGGATGTTTAAAGTTTAACTTCTTCATATTTGACTAATATTAAAGTTTACTTTTCATTCAGGAAGTATGACGCTGTGCTGTCAGTACGCTTGTCCATGTTTGTGATTGGTCAAATGTTGCACACACACACACACACACACACACACACACACACACACACACACACACACACACACACACACACACACACACACACGCGCGCATGCACACACACACACACACACACACACAAACATACATACATACATACACACACACACACATACTGTACACACACAAACATACATACATACATACACACACACATACTGTACACACACAAACATACATACATACATACACACACACATACTGTACACACATAAATCAGTGAAGTACATCATCGAAGTACAAGAGGAAAATGCATGTACTGTCAGGGAATGATGTAATCAGGGAAACATTTAGTCAAAATATGGTAAAAAAGTATATAGTATATATTGTTGGTTTGACCAACATTTTTATTTAAATACAAAGAAAAGGGATCAATGCTTTACTTAATTCTTTCTGTTCAATGATCTAGCTGTGAGTGTTTTATTTGTATAAACTGTAAGGTAATTTCATTAATGATAAAATACACTTCATAAGCCCTTTTTTTGTTTTGTAATGAAAAGCTATTAGGAACATTTAGTAACCGAGAAGCATGAAGAGGCATTGAAAGAAAATGATACTGAAATGAAGAAGAATACAGTAAATATGTAGCACAGCAGAACGAGGTATTGATGAACAGAAAGCTATGTTGTCACTGCAGTGGATTATGGGATGTTTAATGCTGCTTTATGAACGCAGCCCATCTCTCTTTCCCAGCATGCTCTCTGCTCTGATGCAGCTCCGCTCCTGCAAATGATTTAGCTTCTTCTGGAGCATCGATCGGCCGCGCTGCAGATAAAATAGTCGGAGGGGAGTGGAAGAAATATTACCCATCATCCCCCGGAACCGGGCGCTGCAGGGGCCATGACTCAGGACGGACTGAGACGGATGGACTCAGGTCAGGTCCTGCTTTATTAGAACGCCTAGTAAAGTGAAACTTTTTAATGAATACTATGTAACTAACAAGCAGCA
>NW_022987710.1:292500-295000 GCF_902827165.1 Trematomus bernacchii
ATCCTGCAAAATGAAGCACTGCACCCAAAACTACATAAACACTTACCAAAACCAAATGTTTGCACCAAATGGCACACACTTCATTTATAGTACACTTTGTCCAAACAACTACACACTGTGGTGCTGTATCTAAAGCATTCATTTGGCATGTGTATTTGTTGATTGGTTCATGTGTGTCGCATTTTGAATGGCAGTGTTTTGAAAAGGGCAAACAAGTGAATACGTCAGATGTCTGTGACTTACTTAGAGAACCGTGTGCAGTGTTTAGCAAAAAGTGCCAAGTTGAATTGCAAAGTGGGTGCAGAGCTGAACATGTGTTTAGAGTTTTGGAGATTTGAGCTGAGGTTTTGCTCTTTGAGTGTCAGTTTAAATAATGATGCTTCATGTTTTTAGTGTTAGCAACTGAACAAACTGTAAAACTCAGAAAACACAACGCATCACTAGACAGCGCAGAAACAGCAGCACTGCTGGGGGAGAGAGACAGGGTGGAGGGGGGGGGGGTCCAGACAGAGAGAGGCAGAGGTCAAGCAGTCTGTGAAGAGATGGGAGATAGGGGGAGGGGGGGGGGGGGGTGACCTGGGGCTCCTCACAGCCTGAATAGAAGGTTCCGCGGGCTCTCAGTGTTTGGATGTTTGCTTTTGTCCAAAAAACGTGTTCCTCTCTTCTACTTCTATGGACCTAATGTGCTCCACACTTCTCCCCCGACAGCAGGGTTGGAAGAGAAGGAGTAGGAGGTGTAGGAATGGTAGCAGAGGAAGAAGGAAAGGAGAGAGTGAGGAAGAGCATAGGAAAGTGTTCACCACAAGGAATCAATTTGCTTTGGATCTTATCAGTACGACAAATATAAAATAGTATTATTTAAAACATTTGACACCCAAACTCTGTTAAAAATAAAACAGCAGACGATACTGATTTCACTTCATCACCAGGAAACAAAAGTGCATTTTGCATCCTGGTGTGCTTTAAAGCTCTGCAGCAGAACTTCAAGAATCCTGGGCTGCAACAGCAGACTGGGGTCAGGCCGATCGTTGACGAATACATTTCCTGCTTTTATTTTTTCCCCTGGAAACAGGAAGTGAGCAGTACATGCCCTTTGATACCTGAATGGAGTTTATCTTCCTGCTCTGCTCCTCACTCCTCTCCCTGATGCCCAGAAAAAACCCTCCAATTAAGACAAATCTGTGGTCCCTGATGCTTCCCCCTCCCTCTCTCCCAGCATGCCTCTGTGTCTCTGTTTAATCCTCAGCAGCTCCTGCCTCTCTCCGGTCTGCAGCCCGGGGCCGGCCTCACAAAGAGAGAAACCCTCAGAAAGAGCAGCAGTGAACCAGCAGCGTCTCTGCGCTTATCATTTGGCATTGTATTCTTCTGACGCCCCGAAAGGCAACAAGATGAAAAAAGATGCAAGAAAAAAATCTAAAAACACACACACACACACACACATATCAGCAGCCCTCCCCCTCCTCCTCCTCCTCCTCCTCCTGCGCTACAAACAAGACGAGCAATCGCATTTGGGCGTAAAAGAGTGGAACCACATCAAACACAGATGCTAATCCTTTCTGGATCCGCAGCGCGTCCTCCTTACTATTAATAGTTCTGAAAGGAGGAAAGAACATTATGGCTTTCATTTATTTATTGTGTCGAAGTATTAAAAAAACGTTGATGAGAGGTCCCTCTTGCTAAATTAGAAACAATATCAAATCCTACTTGGTTTACTGATAACTTATTTATGGAGCTGATCCGAACGCGGCTTCTTCACCCCTATTTCACCGCACCCCCCACCCCCCCTGCTGATATTCACTTACTGAAGCACGTCAGAGAGGGGGATTCTGGGAGGTTCGGTGGGTTCAAATCAGAAACTATCAGCTGCATATGATCAACTTTTGGATCGTTTGGGTCGACTTTGGCAGTAACAACAGTACAGTTCCCATGATGCATTGGTTCAATTCATCCCAAGACAAAAAAGAGCAGAGCCAACACAGATTCAAAGATCAAGTTGCAGGGACAGTTAAACACTGATGCAGTTTGAGTAGTGACACTAAAACGTTTTTCTCACTGAACATTTCCTGGGATAAAACCTTTTTTGAAAGTTTTCTTCTTTTGAAGGGAGCGCTCAAAGGGACAACTGATGGGGTGAAGTATCACCTTATATCAACACACACTTGGATAAAAGACCTTAAACTTAATCAACAAAAGAAAACCTGAACAGATTAGGGCGAGGTTGGGGTGATGCAGAGTGATGGTGAGGGTCATGTGGCTGAGCTGAACACATGCATGAATATGATTGGATGTTACTAGCCAGCAGAGGGGAAGGTCAGTATGGTGATGCATGAATAAAACAGCTGACTCACAAACCTAGCTTCATTGAAACTAAGGATTAAACAACATGAACCGCTGCTTCTGTCCTTTGCAAACACAACAGTAACCAATCCCATCAACACCTCAAAAAGCCTTAGCACACTGGCCATCCTACACCACTTCAACACAAAGTCCAGCATTATGT
>NW_022987710.1:300000-307500 GCF_902827165.1 Trematomus bernacchii
AGAATAAAGACGTTTTTAATTCAACAATCCCTCTTAGCTGAGATGTAACTCAAATCAAGGAAAGGAAAACACAAGAGCGCCCTCAGTGTAAGGATGCTCAGCTGAAGGTTAAATGGAAATATAACATTAATGTAATTGAACATAAGCAGCAAAGCTTTCAAAAAACTTAGATAACTGACAATATTGTTAAGAATCTTTCAGAAATAAATATTTGGTATGGATTGCAGGGTCAAGATGCATTCAAAGCGATGGGAACTATCAGGTCCTAAAACACACCTGTTATCCCCTTGTGGTCCAGTGCCCTCTTATTATTACATCACTGTTTTGCTGATTCCCTCCCTAACATCCCACAACCCCCCTGAGTCCCTAACACAGAAACAAGCTCAAGATGTTTTTAACTACACAGAATAAACAGGCTTGTTACTCAGAAAGCACAGAGTCTGGGTGGAAAGAGGAAGAGGGGGGCCCCTCCTCAGTATTCAGAGTGGATTACTGCTCGTGTCTCCCAGAGCTACCGGCCCATTAAAACACTCACACTCACAGGACGGCCCTGAGACTTAACCCTTGTAAATTAGTGGTAAAAGCCGACGTCATCAGGGATCATTAAATGGTGGGGATCAGTCAGGACCTCAGACCAGAACTCTCTGTGTGTTTGGTCATTTTGATGTGATACTCTGAGTTTGAGTTCAGTTCACTTTATGCCTTGAAGTGTCAGTTACGACTCTGCTGTGGTCCCATTTTATTTCAGTCCGTCTTTACATCGCTGCTGTACGACTCCTGACTGCTGGAAATTCGATCTTAAAGGAGCCATGCTTCGTAATTACTAAACATTTGATTGTTTTGTATGCTGATTAAACCCCACGCATGTTTCCAGGATCAGTCTGACTTTTGTAATCACCTAATAGCTTCAGACCGGCTGCGTGCCTCTCAACATTTGAAGCATTAAGGTCTGCAGCGACAACAATTACAACTTCTTGATTTTGACCCCAACCAATTTACCTAGTCCTCACCTTGTTCAAATAAACACAAACTTTTCAGTCTGAATTGGGTATCTGAAAACACTTAATTTCTTTTCAACTGTCATTTCTCAAGAAGGTTCCTAGAATGTAGTTTGGTCCTATAATTGGGAATGAGAGGACTCTTTTATTCAGTTCACAGCAGATTAGCCGATCCTGAAACATTTAATAAGGTCGCTTTCCGTAGAGCTATAAATTGCAGTCAAAATTAGTTTCAACGAATGTGCACAAATAAGTCACTTATAAAGCAATTTCGTAAAGGAAAGGTCTTAATATTCCAACATACTTTAGTAACGGTTAGTCAGCGGTAGGTGGTGGTGGATGAGGTTTGAAGGCAGTGGACGAAGTCACTTGTTTTGGAACGCTAACAACCTTAGCGAGGATAAGGTGGGTGATCCTCCAGTGCAAGGCTCATTATTGTTGGAGGGGATTTGGAGCTGCTTTCCTGTCTGGTTGGAGGCTGGGAGGATGGGAGGAAGAACGGAGGGAGCCTCGCCTAAGAGGGGGGTTAATGGAGGTGTGCAGGGGCGGTTAACAGAAGATTATGAGATGTTCACGTTTTGTTCAACCACACTCATGAATGTTCGAAGCTTCTTTCTATCATTAAAATGGCAGTTGCTAAAAAAGGATGAAATGAAATGACTAAACGTCATCACACTGAACACAAGTCGGCCTTGTGACCTTGATTTAGTTTGTTTATAACGCTAGCTTTTCACTTTTGGGCATGACATTTACACTTAAAAAATCCTATAGTGGTCATAATACCGAGATTATCCTGCTGAACTACATTTTTAAATCATAATCGTAAATCTGTGTTTGCCAAAGATCTTATTTTCTTCAAGATTGGAAAATCCAATGGAAAAATCCCATTAGCTTTTTGTCAATGGAGCTCCTGCAATGCCTCCAGGTCGGCTCTGTTCCTCTCATTAAAAACAGTTTCTCCAACTGAAGTCAAAACCGGAATTAGTGTGTGTGTGTGTGTGTGTGTGTGTGTGTGTGTGTGTGTGTGTGTGTGTGTGTGTGTGTGTGTGTGTCGCTTTATAAATGTTATTAGTTCTTAAAAGTCAGACAGCTGGACTGAAGCAGAAACATCTGCTGCAGCCATATCTTCTGCCATAAAGTGAGCATTACACTTTTAAAATATCAGCACAAAATGCAGCTGAGCCAGCACATTTTCTACAGAGAGATCGAGTGAAAGAGAAGACTCTGGTCTGTTTGGAGTCGCAGGTAGAGGAAAACCAGGCCCCAAACTTTCCCCAGCAGCAGGAGGAGGAGAGGAGGAAACCACAGCAGTGCTCTACACATGCTACTGCTTGTTGTGTCTCTCTTCCGCAAACACCACATTCTGTGGTGGTTTGGTGGGTGGAGGGTTTCTAACTCAAACCATACTGCCACAATCCCTCAGTATGAACCCTGAGACATCTGAGCATGCTGCTTCTGCTCTGTGTCTTCACGAGAGGTCTTCACGGGTCAAACATTTAGGAAAAGAACCCAATGAAAATGTGTGTTTATCTCTTATTAGGTCTAAAATAGACCTGATAATATTTAGATTGGGTCCAACATTTGGTGAGGGCCGCCTATCCTGTGTCTGCAGTTTTCATTATTGTTTTTTGTATTACTTTTATTTAACTGATACACCTTTTACCCTATAAAAATACACAAGACAATTGCCTGAAATCATTTCTCAGTTATTTTCTCATCATTTTCTATCAAAAGCCAAAGGAGACACTCATTCAGACAGTCATCATGTTAGCTTTCTGTCAATCATTACGTTTAGGTTTGTATTGCAGCAACAGCACCCCGCCCAACTTCATTGATTTGAATCAGGTCTGAGATCCAGGTCTGATAAGACCCATCCAGACTCTGAGAGTTTGTCCTGCTTTTAAACCAAAGAGAAGTTGAGCGTTGTACCAGTGGCCATGCGATCAACTTAAATCTCCAGCGATATGAAGCGCACACCAAAGGAAGGCGTTTAGGAAGAGGAGGAGGAGGTGATGTAGCTAAGTAGATGTGCTGGACACGTACATCCTCGGCAAAGTAAAATTCATGATCATAAAGTGCAGGCCCCTTGAATAAGTCAATGGAATAATCTGCTGCATCATGAGATAAGAGGCTGGATGAAATAGAGGGGAAAAGGGGGGGAGAAAAGGGGGGGAGAAAAGAGGGAAAGAGCGAGTGAGAGAGAGAGAAACATGCAGTAAGAGGAAGAGAGAGAGTGGGGCTGGGCCCAGGCTTCTCATTAAGATTCTTGCGGTGCGGTGACTCAGCCCATTTTAGTAATGGAGAGCCCCGGCCACCTAAAGATGGAAATGGCCATTTCTCAACCCCTCCCCTCTCACACACACACGCACATTTTATATATAAATTATCCCAAGCACTTACAAGTGGGGAAGGCTGGCTGAGGAACACTGCAAGGTCATTCTCAAATCTTTTGGACGGCTGGGATCGGGAGAGGAGTTTTAATGGGAGTGCAGGGAGAGGACAGCCCGCGAGTGGGGGCTTGCAGGAACACTTCTCTCTCCAGACCTCACTCCCAACTCGCATTTACGCAGCAAAACCGATACACCACGGACAGTCTGTACATGATTTCAGTTTGAAGTCAGTTTAAAACTTAAAAGTAAATAAACTAGATAACGGGATTGTTTAAATTGGGAACGACAAAAAAATGAAAAAAGTTTTCTGATATCCTAATAATCAGCTAATTTAAGGCTGCCAAAAAATGTCTTGCACTTTTCGTGTATGTGAAAAGTGGAAGTAGCCACCGCGACATAATCCATTGGTTTGTGAAGTGCGGTTGAAGCTTTAAATCTGGCATTTTGGCCATCACCATCTGGGTTTGTCCCAGTAGCCATCTTGTTTTTTTGGAACCTGAGATCAGGGTTCTGACCTCCTCGTCGTCGTCTGTGATCTGGCCGATGACGGTCGTGTCATCAGCAAACTTCACGATGGTGTTGGAGCTATGTGTGGCCACGCAGTCGTGGGTGAACAGGGAGTAGAGGAGAGGGCTGAGCACGCAGCCTTGAGGGGCACCGGTGTTGAGAATCAGGGTGGAGGATGTGATGTTTCCCACCCGCACTGCCTGGGGTCTGCCCGTCAGGAAGTTCAGGATCCAGTCACAGAGGGCGCTGTTGAGCCCGAGATCTCTGAGCTTGATGGCCAGCTTGGAGGGCACAATGGTATTGAATGCTGAACTGTAGTCAATGAACAGCATTCTCACATATGTGTTCCTGTTCTTCGGGTCCAGGTGTGAGAGGGCAGTGTGGAGGGTGAGGGCTATGGCGTCGTCTGTGGACCTGTTTGCTCTGTAGGCAAACTGCAGGGGGTCCAGAGAGTCAGGGGGGAGGAGGTGATGAATGATTTGACTAACCGCTCAAAGCACTTCATGATGATGGAGGTGAGTGCTACTGGGCGGTAGTCGTGGAGGCTGGTGGTTTTAGTTTTTTTGGGGACAGGAACGATGGTGGAGTGTTTGAAGCATGTGATGACTACAGACTGCAGCAGGGACCTGTTGAAGATGTCTGTGAACACCTCTGCCAGCTGAACTGCACACACCCTGAGAACACGGCCAGGGATGCCATCAGGTCCAAGAGCCTTGTGTGGGTTAACCCTTTTAAAGGATTTACACACATCTGCCCTGTTTAAAACAAAAGGGTAGGGATCCTTGGCCTTCTATACATCCACAGCCTGCTCTCAAAACGTGCATACAAAGAGTTCAGCTCACTTGGGAGAGACGCACACACAGACAGTCCCCAAGCACCACCCGCTGCTCCTTTGAAGTCAGTCATTGTCCTTAGCCCCGCCCACATGTTCTTTGCATCAGAACCTCTGAAGTCAGACTATACTTTTCTTTGTAGTGTTTCTTTGCACTGCTAATAGCTCTCTGGAGCGCGTACCTTGACTCCCTATACTCTTCCAAATATCCAACTCTGTGTGCGTTAGTGCGCGCTTTCAGCTTGGCACGTACTTCGCCGTTTATCCAGGGCTTTTGATTTGGGAATGTTCGTACAGTAATCTTTGGTACTACGTCATCGATGCATTAACCAACGTTGCCAATGACCGCGTCCATGTGTGTGTTGATGTTGTCGTCCTCAAACATAGTTTCAAAGCAGTGTTTTCTATGAAAAGTTGGGTTATTTTCTCATAAACGTTTATACAATCTGTCCTCGGAGTCACCCCCTGCTGGACATTAGAGAGAGCGCAGGTATGCGGCTCATTGGCTTCACCTTTCATACGTAGAAGTTGCCGCTTGGTTAACACTTGGTTAACACATAATTTAATTCTTCCTTTTGTTTATTCCTAAAATACTGTTCAAAGAAGAAAAGCATTACTTCAGTAAAGATGGTCTTAGCATAAGCCCAAAAAACAAAACCATTTTAGATCCAGCAATCTGCTTTTGCCAGCAGAAACCCAAAAGTACAACATGTACCAGCAGCTTGATTTACAATCCAGACTAGGGTACAAAAAAAGCCAAATGGGTTACAGGGTTGAAACCCCCCCATTGTGGCTACATGATCATTTATATATCAAATATATGATAGAGTGAAGTCAATTCATGACGAACAGGACAATATGATGAAATCAAACCATTTTTGTAATAGATGTTCTCCATCAGCTCTAATGAGGCTTTAGGCTGCCAGTGTTCCTACTCTCACCACTACATGAAACACAATACGCCACGTGGCAGCAACACAGAGCTGTTTGACCCTGTGGGTGTATTTATATGTGTGTGTGTGTGTCATGTGAGGACAGCAGTGTGAGCACATGGACAGGTTAACCAGGAACAGATCAGAGACTCTGAGCAGGATCAGCTCGAATCCAATTCCAAGCTCCGAGAGGTGAGGTAACGCGGAGCAGACTCAGAGACACACAACACTTCAACTGAATGACACCCACCCAGTGAGAAAGAGGAAAGTATGCAGGTTCTGCTTCTTATTGTAATCAAAAAACATTCAAATGAAGAGAAGAAATGTATTCTGTGAATACAAAACAATAAGGAGTTGTAATGAAATCCATTCAACGTATGGTTGTTAAGGTGAAGCAGAAGTTGGGACGTGATCTCTGATGGTGTTCACTGTTATAGGACACCATATGTGAGGGTTGTGTTGAGGACGCAGGGAGCACATGTGAGATCAGGTGACTGAGCAGAAAACAGCAGCCTGATAATGAACGACAGACGGAAACCCGCAGCAGATTGTCGGTCAAAGAGGATCGTGTAAACGTGTGCCTTGTGATTAAAACCTGGAGCCGAGGACGTGACCCCACCTGAGGAATCGCTGCGCTGCACCGGCTGCAGGGGCGGACCTGACCCCACCTGACCCCACCTGACCAACACACCTGACCAACACACCTGACCAACACACCTGACCAACACACCTGACCCCACCTGACCAACACACCTGACCCCACCTGACCAACACACCGGACCCCACCTGACCAACACACCTGACCCCACCTGACCCCACCTGACCAACACACCTGATCCCACCTGACCAACACACCGGACCCCACCTGACCAACACACCTGATCCCACCTGACCAACACACCGGACCCCACCTGACCAACACACCGGACCCCACCTGACCAACACACCTGACCCCACCTGACCCCACCTGACCAACACACCTGATCCCACCTGACCAGCACACCTGACCCCACCTGACAGCATCTGACCCCACCTGACCAGGCAGAATGTAAACACGTGACAGATACAGATAAAGAGAGACAGACAGGATCCGGCAGACGGTGGGATCGAACTTGAGCTTGAAACTATGGAAGCTGGTTTTATCAATGGTTTCTTAACATATTTCAGGTAAAATATAATACACTGAAATTATTATTTATTTTTGGTGCAGCAGCACAAAGCAAAGAGTATAACTCTTATTAAGGCATTTTTAGATCAATATGTGGAATTTACATCTCAAAGGATTTAACATATTGGATTCTGGAGATGAGCACTCCAGGTTCACCTGAGGCCGTTAAATTACAGACTTACAGAATTGAACCCTGCATATTATTTATCAATTTGTATTTGGCCAGGCAGCGCTTTATCATCAGGATCTGGGGTTTATCATTAATGCGTATACAAAGTGAAATGTTCAGCACTGTGGGATCTTGGTTGGGATCAGCGTGGGATCTTGGTTGGGTTAAATGAATTGTCTGCTTTCTTTCAGCTGAATAGATAGCTGCTCAAAGTAGAAGTAGAAGGTTTTAAGATTCCTAGTTAGATTTTTACTCTGCATTTTTAGAGATTGGCTGGAATTCACATTTCTAATTGCTCTAGATAAATATAGCTAAGTCTATTTTTTTTAACTCTTATATCTAAAGCTGCCTTTCTTGACATTAAAATGTGGATCCTGTAAATCATGGAATCACCATGAATTACAGGATATTTTTCAGTCTTTTGCAAAATGCTTTTCATTTAGTGTAAAGAACTGAAGAGTTGTACCTCTCTAAGACTGCCAAAAGTATGACACTGACAGCTTA
>NW_022987710.1:317500-372500 GCF_902827165.1 Trematomus bernacchii
TTTTTATGGAGAAATCAAATGCCAGCCACCTACCTTTTATCACACATCAATACAGAGGACAAAGATGCTGAAACGCTATGAGAGGAATGGGGGGGGGGGATATTTGCTCAGGAGAAACTTAAACAAACAGCTGAAGAAAGAGGGACTTTCCAGAATGAGTCTTTTTATAAGAAAAAAGAAATGGAGACAGAAGGCGACCCACAAACAGAGAGAGATCTGCTCCGGGTCTTGTCTGTGTTTTTAAGAAGAATAAATAGGGAAGTGGAGGTAGCAGCGGACTTCTCTGGTTAGCTGGAAGCTTAGTGCTTGTTATCCGAGCGACTGAAGATACAAATCCTTCTCCTAGAGTCCGTGGGAGAGCGAGGGCCATGGCTGCAGAGAGAGAGAGGGAACAGATCCCCAAAGCACTTCCTGGTGCAGAGCAGAGGTTCAGCAGCCGCCGAGGCTCGCGGCTCTGCTCACAATGTTATCTTCTATTTTACCTTTATTTGACCAGGAATACAAAGCATAAAGCCCACAGCCTCCTCAATGCCTCAGCTGTGGGGGGGGGGGGGGGGGGGGTCGGACCACGGCAATGCTTGGAGGTGGCAGGAGGGCACGCCTCTGGAGAACGGACCTTTTTCCTTTTCTCTCTCCTCTCACTTGTCTCTCCAAACACTTATTTATTTATCCTAGACTTTTTTCTTATTTCCACCTATTCTTTATGTTTTTCTATTTAGGAAGGGAAGGTGGGAGTTTCTGCTCTAAGTTTAAATTCCTCTGGTTGTCGTAAAGATGTAGTCAAGAAAAATAATAATTGGAGTTGAGGAAGTTGCTTCAGGTATGTGTAACAGTGATGGACCTGAACCCCCTCCTCCACATTCATTCCTCCTGCTATGTTTCTCCCTCCGGCTGATTTGTTTTAGAATCCTATATCGGCCAGCCCAGTCTCTCACCCATAGCTTCATGTCAATTAAAATTGCATTTCTGCACGATGAAAGTATTATATTTATTTAACATCTTCGTCTCACAGAGTTTTTTAACTCTGGGATTGCACAAGTATTTCCTATTAATGTTTTGTGGCTTTGAACAAGTTCTGGGATAAGGCTTATTTAGACTACTGGTCAGGTAAGACCAGGGTTGCAGTCAAGTTGTCCAAAAATCAGCTCCTATCGTCTTTTCCTATCCACTATCTCTTGACCTCTGTGTGAAAGGTCACGGGGTTAAGGGATAGTGGATAGGAGAATTCAAAAGGACTTAGGAGAAGAGACTGAGGTACTTTAGAGAATCCAACTGCACTTTCACTATCCGACGTGTTTATGATGCGCCAGCGGAGGTCATAAATGTGCGCCTGCTGCTGTGGGGAAACTATGGAAACTACAGTTTTCTATACAGCAGACTACAACATGGATGTTTAATAAGAACGAGGGACTACTGTAAACTCATCTAGAGACTCTGCAGTGTGTGTAGGAAAAGATCTTAAAATAAATACAAATGTATTTATTTTAAACTTGTTAGTCCTTAACCTATCAATGTGTATATCAACATTAAACATGTTTTTAAAAGTACAGTATGAGTGTGTTGCAGTACAGTATGAGTGTGTTGCAGTACAGTATGAGTGTGTTGCAGTACAGTATGAGTGTGTTGCAGTACAGTATGAGTGTGTTGCAGTACAGTATGAGTGTGTTGCAGTACAGTAAGAGTGTGTTGCAGTACAGTAAGAGTGTGTTGCAGTACAGTATGAGTGTGTTGCAGTACAGTAAGAGTGTGTTGCAGTACAGTAAGAGTGTGTTGCAGTACAGTATGAGTGTGTTGCAGTACAGTATGAGTGTGTTGCAGTACAGTAAGAGTGTGTTGCAGTACAGTATGAGTGTGTTGCAGTACAGTATGAGTGTGTTGCAGTACAGTATGAGTGTGTTGCAGTACAGTAAGAGTGTGTTGTGCAGGGAGCGGGCGGTCACGTCTCTGCAGCTTTTCTCAGCCCTGCTGCTCCCTCGGGTTTGGACTGTGTACATTCTGCCGATTCACAGCTCCTCTGGGGAACAGTGGGAAAGCTGGGCTCAGCAGGGGTTTATGGGTATATTTCCTGTCCCCTGGCTTGGCATGGCTCTGCTCTGCAGCTATGCAGCATCCAGCATCCTCTGGAAGTCTCAGCCTGTCCAGCTGTACATTCAGACTGCAGGCCGAGACACTGTCCTGACCCGACCGTGGGGGGGTTGAGGGTGCAGCGCTGCAGCAGCTCCCGCTTCATGCCTCCTTAATAATGGAAGCCGTGTATTAGCCCTGACACTATCATTTATGGGCTAGCCGCACGCTGCGGCGGGCCAGCCGTGGGATGCTATCGTTTAAAAGCAATATGGAGTGGAATTATTTATGAGGGCACTGTCTGCACACACACACACACACACACACACACACCTCCCTTTCTCTCTGTAATGCAATGCACCATGAAGGGTAGCAACAGACCCGAGTTCAGCTTTATGTATGTGTGTGTGTGTGTGTGTGTGTGGTGTGTGTGTGTGTGTGTGTGTGTGTGTGGTGTGTGTGTGTGTGTGTGTGTGTGTGTGTGTGTGTGTGTGTGTGTGTGTGTGTGTGTGTGTGTGTGTGTGTGTTAATGTGTGTGAGCAGCACTAATTCCGATGCTATATGCTATCCTCTCTGCTCTCAGTGCTGGTCAGCGGGGAATCCAGCACCAAAACACCCAAACACAAACGGAGGCCAAGGAGAGAACACACAGGAAAGCTGGGGAAGAGTTACAAAGGCTGAATCTGTACTGCTGCTGCAGAGTGAAACATTACATGTGTGTTCACAGTTTACTAAAAAATACTGTTTTGTTTCTCAAACCAGAGCCTAACAATGCTTTATGCAGTTTAAATGTTTCACATTAAAAGCCTTCCGGCAGCTCCAGAGGAGCGATCTCTCCTCCCCTGGTTTGATTTTAATTTGAAACATCTGCAGGAAATGTTGAGATGAACTAACAGTGAATTTAAAAGCAAATAGACCTAATTAGTGAATGAAAAACAGTATCACTGTTGAACGCATGCTTAGGTGACATAAACCACATTTTTTGTAATGGCTATGTGTAACTCCATCAGTTGAAACAGAAAATGAATTGTAAAGAAGTCTATGAGAAAATGACCCTACTTCTCATTTGATTTATTCCCTGAGAATCCATTTTTTCCGAATGAGGTAATGGTCTCAAACAGCATGGCCGTTGTCGTTTTTT
Organism: Trematomus bernacchii; assembly: GCF_902827165.1. NCBI lineage: Eukaryota > Metazoa > Chordata > Actinopteri > Perciformes > Nototheniidae > Trematomus > Trematomus bernacchii. The sequence goes on from NW_022987710.1 coordinate 320,706, forward strand.
TTTTTTTTTTTTAAATAATGGATTAAAACAAACAATACAGCCGGGGGGTACCTTGTTATTGAGAGGGGTTTTATTCATTTTCTTAAATGATGGACCAATTGTGCAGCTGCGGTTGTGTGGTGTTACATGTCAGACAGTTAGAGCGCAAATTTGGAGACACTGAGCTACTGATGTCACCTGAACATGCACACACACACACACACACACACACACACACACACACACACACACACACACACACACACACACACACACACACACACACACACACACACACACACACACACACACACACACACACACACACACACACACACACACACACACAGCTTTCTGGTTTGTCAACATACATTTGAAGAGGTACAAAAGTAGGAGGGAAGGAAGAGTCTGCACACACACAGAGTAACAGTAAAAGTAATGTTCTTTCAGAGGTTACTGAGTGCATGTGTGTCTTCACTGCAACCCCCTGTGTGCACTTGGAAACATGTGCTGGGTGTGTGTGTGTGGGTTTGTCACGTATGCCTCTAAAGTTTCACAGCCCAGCAGGAGAGCCTGCAGCCGGAGGGTCTCACTGCATACGGCGCCAGCACTATCAGACACACACACACACACACACACACACACACACACACAGACACACACACGCACACATTGATGACAATATTCCACTATCTTGAAATGTGTGTTATTAGGTCTGATGAATGAAGCATGGCTATCTAAACATTTTACAAAGACCTGGTATTGCCTCATAATCAGGTTGTGTGTGTGTGTGTGTGTGTGTGTGTGTGTTTTGGATCTAGAACTAGGTTTTTGAACTCTTTATAGTAACTGAACACAGACGGCCTGAATGGAACGCACAATACAAACACACAAGGCCCTATTTCCACAAAGATGGTCCAATCAGTAGACTGGAAGATCAAATTAGTTCTACAATTAGGAGAAGTTAAGATGCTTTGACAAAAAATACTGAAAAGTACCTATGATAATAATTAGTCTATAAAAACTCTAATCTTGTACTTTTTTCCAGACAGTTCAAGGAATCAAGGAAAGACTCAATTCCCCTTTATCTGTATCTTCTTCCAATCGAGAAAGAGAAAGAATTTGCTCAATAACTTCAACTGTACCTTGGTCTTTGCTGAGACAGAGCCTAGAGCTCAGGACACTTTATTGGGCAAGTGAGCCCAGGGGATGCACATAACCTGGGAGTGAGTAAGACAAGTGTGTGTTCTGCTTCAAACTGGGACCACTGCGGAATAATGAAGCTGAAGAAGACTACAGGGAGAGTTAACCCCCCCCCCCCCCCCCCCCCCTGGCGATGTACATCAAGCCGAGCTGAACAAATTAATTTTTTTTTACTTTGACTTGTATCCACATTATTCTCAGATATGAGGAAATAAAAACTTGACTTACTAGGTGTGAAGATAAAAAAAGTTGTAGTTACCAAAGGTTCTAAGAAACTGCTATTAATCAGCCTATTGGGATCATAAAAAGCACCAAAGCAGTGGTTGGACCAGGTATAAGGTATGAAACCAAACCACTGTGTCCAGAAGTAATGTATTGTTCAATTAAAATGTGTACATGCAATAACACAGTATACCTTTAGATCAAATACAAATGTGGGCATTTTTTGAAGTTGTGGTATATTTAGTTTCTCATTTTCTTTATAGTCATTCTATCAGCGAGTGCTTGAAACTTGCTCTATGTTTGAAAGACATGTAAAATGTTCCTCTCCGTTTTCTCTCAGTTGGCTTTCAGAGGATTTTTGACACACAATTTATTTTGTGGCGACGTCCTGCAGCTGCACCCGCCAGGCCTGCTGAGGACGGAGGGAGTGAACGCATTACATGCCGCGCTGCTTACACTTGCCAGTAGAAAAACACACACACCAACAATATACAAGGAACAATACACACACAGAAATAGAAGACTGTCTGCTCTCCAGATGGGCCCTGTGCCCTAACAGGCCTGCCAGCAACAGCTTGCACTGAGAGTGTTGAAAACAAAGATGACGGATTAAATATCATGTGGCGAGTTGGAGCGAGGGAGGGACGCAGTGGGAGAGAGAGAGGGAGATGATTGGCCATTATTCGGGATAATGGAGAACTTGGAGGAAGATCCGCTCTGTTGTTTTCGGCTGTTAGCGATAAAGAATGGCTCCACTCCCTCCTCATCCTCCCCTCTTCTACTTCAATCAGCAATGTATTATGGCATGAATTGTACAGCGTACATTAGCATATTATATAATATTGTGAATGTAATGATTATTATGGTCTGCTGAAACAGTGTGACTACATTAAGAATGAGCTATCGAAGCTACTGCTTGCTTTCACTGTTCACTGATCACTTTTTGAGAAAAGAGGAGTCAAATATCGTTGAAAAAATACGAACAAAAGGAAGATACTTATATTTGTAGTTTTTTACCTTAACGTCAGTAAACACTCCCCAAATATCCCGAATATTAGATGACACCTTTTGATATGAGATTTCCTGGACTTAAAGGTGGGGTAGGTAAGTTTGAGAAACCGGCTCGAGATACACTTTTTGTTATATTCCATGGAATGCTCTTAACATCCCGATAGCAATGAATATCTGAAGTGCTTTGACAAAAAATCCATAAAAAAATGTCATCTGTGGAAGCCGTAGTACTGTAAAAAGCACGACCAATCATTTTAGCCGGCCCGGCTAAAATAACTGGATGGCCTACCTGCCTGTCAGCCTTCCATCTGTGCACAAACTTATCTCGTGCCCTCATTGGTCATGTGCGCGTTCGTGTGTGTTGGAGGAGGGGCTCTATAAGGAAGTGGCAGATTTTCTCCGGCTGTGTATTTTCAAATTCTAGTGATCTCGAGCCGGTTTCTCAAACTTACCTACCCCACCTTTAAGTTGTCTAAAACCAGTTTGAGACATTACAGTTTGCTGCAACCTATCAAAATACAAACAGCAGGCGGAAGTTAAGAATAGAGAAAGTTTCAATATACTATATCAGGCCTTTTTATTTTTGGGTAGAGAAACATGAAAAGAAACATGACAAACATGATCTAATAAATCGGAATGATCCTTTACATAAAACACGCTTGTCAGGTGTCTTCTGTCCATCCAATCAACACTGCCTCCCTCCCAGGTCACGCCCCCTTGTACCTGACCTCTCCACCGCCTCCACCTCAGTCTTCCTCCTTACCTCTCCTTTCTCTCTCTGCCTGAGCGAGCGTCCTCCACACAGTGTGCTCTGATCTCAGGACGCTTAATGAGCCCAATTTACTATTTACAACCAGGCAATCTGTACAAATACGTCTCAATTGCATTAGGCCGGGCGGGCTGGCAAGTACAGGACAAAGAGATGGAGGGACAAAACAATGTAAAGGATTCATCAGGTTTCAGCAGCAGAGGAGGGAAGGCGGGCGAAGATGATAACAGACACACACACACACACACACACACACACACACACACACACACACACACACACACACACACACACACACACACACACACACACACACACACACACACACACGTGGAGTGCTAGCCTGTCATTCATGTGATGAAGGCAGGTGATGTCTGCCAGACTGTCACTGTGACGCTGACACGTTTTGGTTATTACTCTGATAATCCACAGAGATACAGACAACATACAGAGGTCAAATGTCAGAGTTAGAGAGATCTGGTTCTATCCTCACAGAAAATCTGAGGGAATACAGTTGAACTGATAAATGTCCATAACTTTTTTCAGGTCTTCCTAAAAATGTATATATCTGTCCTGGCTGTGTATAAGTCAATACAAGCATTTAGTCAGATATAGTACTATCATTTCCAATAGAAAGCATATCAGTCGGCATTACGTTTCCTTGCTTTTGAAAATTGGCTTTAGATACATTTCCAGGATTTCAAACACTGTAGTGTCATTGTCTGTCTCGTGTGTGTGTGTGTGTGTGTGTGTGTGTGTGTGTGTGTGTGTGTGTGTGTGTGTGTGTGTGTGTGTGTGCGTGTGTGTGGGTGTGTGTGTGTGTACACAGATCAATGCAGCGACTCTGTTCTGTTAACTGAACACATGAATTCATATTACACATCTGTTCTCATTCATCAGCAGGCAGTGGCAATGCTGTAGCGGTATGAACACACACACACACACACACACACACACACACACACACACACACACACACACACACACACACACACACACACACACACACACACACACACACTAACAAATACTTTTAGCGATCAATATGGAATCAATCAAAGAGTAGAACTACTCAGACCGAACCGCAGACAGAGGGGGAGGAGGGGGAGGAGGGAGCTGTACCACCTTAAAGATGGCTGGCAAAGTGTGATTTAAGTGCAGGGCGTGAAGGGGGTACATGGGGGAGGAAGAGGAGGTGTGCGGGGGGGGCTTTAATAGAGCCTGCAGCTAATTGCTCTGGTGGCATCTTAAAGCCTGTCTCCCCCAAAAGCCCTTGGAGCCTGAATACTGCTGCTAACAGAAGAGCTGCTGACACAGGAGGAGAGAGGAGAGAGGAGAGGAGAGAGGGGAGGAGAGAGGGGAGGAGAGAGGAGAGAGGAGAGGAGAGAGGGGAGGAGAGAGGAAAGAGGAGGGAGAGGAGAGAGGGGAGAAGAGAGAGAGAGGGGAGGAGAGAGGAAAGAGGGGAGGAGAGAGGGGAGAAGAGAGGAGAGGAGAGAGGAGAGGAGAGAGGAGAGGAGAGAGGGGAGGAGAGAGGAGAGAGGAGAGGAGAGAGGGGAGGAGAGAGGAAAGAGGGGAGGAGAGAGAGGAGAGAGGAGAGGAGAGAGGAAAGAGGGGAGGAGAGAGGGGAGAAGGTGGAAAAAAGGAGGAAAAAAGAGGGGACAGAGGAGCAAAGAAGAGAAGGAGTTAGGAAAGCAGAGATAAATACAAAGAGAAGTTAGGAGACAAAGATACAAGAGGAAATAAGAGGAGAGAGGATAGAAGAGTGGAGAGAACACAAGAAGAGGATATAAGGAGAGGTAAGGAGATGAAAGAAGGGATGAGAGAAGAGATGAGAGAAAATAAGGAGTGAAGAGGAGAGGAATGAGAGAAGGGGCCAGGAGGAAAGGAAAGAAGTCAAGTGGAGAGGAGGAATATAGGACAATAAGTGCGTTTCTCCTCACTCATCAGAAAACAAACTGCTGTGAGTTCTTCCTCAGGTCAGGAGAGAGCAACTCAGCTACAGCCACACAACGTATCCTCCTCCCTCTGCAGTGAGGGGGGGGGGGGCTGTGGGGGTAATAACACACCCCTCAGCCTGTCATCTCAGCACAGCCCGGTGCAGGACCAGCCCACAAAATAGAAATATCACTTTCTCTCCTGCTCCTCCTCCTCCCCTCCTGCCACAACAACTCCTCTCCCCTCTGAATGCTGAATCACCCCCAGAGAAGGGGGGAGGGGGTATAAAGTTGAGACTGGAGAGAAAAGGGACGACGAGGAAAAGAGTTGCAAGAAAATAACTGTCTCTCTCTCCACCGCTAACATGGAAGCAGTGTGGGACAGTCTGAGCACGTGCAGTAGTGGGACGGTCTGAGCACGTGCAGTAGTGGGACGGTCTGAGCACGTGCAGTAGTGGGACGGTCTGAGCACGTGCAGTAGTGGGACGGTCTGAGCACGTGCAGTAGTGGCACTGTACTTCGTCCTCTCTCCGCACAGGAAAACGTTGAATATACATAAAACATAAAGCGAGCTGCAGTCCGGAGCTGGAGGGAGGAATCCTAAAGGTTTCATTACTCAAATGGAGAGAGAACATTAAGTGCCAGAAAAGTGTAAAGATTCTTAAAATAAATGTAGACATAAACAGAGACAGGACTATTAATTGTGCACAATCTTAAACCACTTTCATTTGTAGTATTAAGCTAAAAATAAAATCTGGGGAAAGACGCAATCCTCTGTATGAGCGTCTGTAGGTGGTGTGAAGGCTCCTGAGAAGAAGTTCATGTTCACACCAACATATTGTACAGAGCACAGCAGATGGTTAATTGCACCTCAAACTAATCGTGCATGACATTTACATTTTTCACACTAAACTTTTTAACTAGCTGTTGATCGATTGCAAAAAAAATTACAAAATGTTGCTCATCGTGAAAAAGTGTATCACAATATACGTCAAACTATTCATTCTGATTGTGATCCTAATTCAATGATTTATATGTTCCAAGTTATTTTTGCTCCAGTTTGTCGTCGCTTCCCATTAGGCTGAGATGTGTGTGTGTGTGTGTGTGTGTGTGTGTGTGTGTGTGTGTGTGTGTGTGTGTGTGTGTGTGTGTGTGTGTGTGTGTGTGTTGTTTCGAGGCAGGGGTTGTGACAGCTCGCAAACTAAACCCAGGCGCTCCAACATCTGGCTCACACTTCCAGGAGCAAACTGGAAAACTTCCTCCGCCCCCCCACCCCCCCCCCCCCCCCCCCCCCCCCCTACCCCCATCAACCCTCCACTCACTGACCCACACATCCACGGCAAACTACATCCAAAATATCAACTAAAGAAAATGTTCTCTTTTTCGGTAAGTTCACACGACCTCGGAGATCCTACAGAACAACATCCAAAGTGAGGGAGCCTGGACAGGGGCGGGACCATGAGGAGCGTCTCAGAGCTGAGGACAGATCTCATTGGCCAGGAGGAAGACGAGTGGTTCCTATCTGCAACACTGAGGCTTTCTGGATTAAGTCTCTTTTCGGTCTGGTGGCAATTGTTTCTAAGAGGGGAGATGAGGGGGGGGAGCAACAAGTTATGCAGATGAGATGTTAATTAGGCGAAAACTGAATGAAGTCTGGACGGGAACCGAGTGTGGGAATGAGGAGGCAGCTGCACTCCTCTGCTCCTCTACCTTATACATCTGTCTCTCCTTCACTTCCTTTTCCTTTCCTTCTCTCCTTTTCTTCTTTTTTCCCATCCGTCTCACTTCGCCCCAACAATCACTTTTCTCCTTCCCCCCCCTCACAATCACTAACATCACTTTTACTATATCTCCCTTTTTCTATACCTCCCTTGCTTCCTTATCTCTTGCTTCTGCATCCCTTCTCCTTCACTCCCTTCATCCCTCCCTCCATTCCTTCCTTCCTTCCTTCCTTCCTCCCTCCTTCCCTTTCTTCCTCGCTTCCTTTTCTCCCTCCTTTACTCCTTCTGTCTCTGCATCCTTCCCTCCTTGTTTCTTCCATACTTTATTCATCTGTTCACTTGTTCCTGCTCCCCTCTCCTGCTACTGTGATGAAGACGAGGAATAAGAGTGATGCCCCCCCCCTCGCTCTGCAAAGGAGCGAGCAGAAGAACAGAGAGGCTGAGCAGCGATTGACATGCTAATGTGACGGGATGTTGTTGTTGTTTTTTCTAATGTCTTGTTTGTTCCGACTCAGAGGGGGGAGGATGGAGGGGTGAGGGGGCAGAGGGGGGAGGATGGAGGGGTGAGGGGGCAGAGGGGGGAGGATGGAGGGGTGAGGGGGCAGAGGGGGGAGGATGGAGGGGTGAGGGGGCAGAGGGATTTTAAGAGCGTATTTTCAAGAATGGAGGAGGAGAAGGAGGAGCCTGCCTTGGTATAGGCCATAATAGAGGAGGCCAAGGATGAAGGAGGGAGAAGGAAGAGAGGGTGGCTCGGGACCCTTCAAAGGGTTATTATCTGGAGCCAGATTATTATTTTAGAGAGGATCATGAAAAACGTTTAAAAACCTCCTCATACCCAAGATTGTGCTAAACTACCCATAAAGCTTAGCGAACGCTACAATGAAGAAGTGTCCTCAGAGCAGCTGAGTTGTATCAAAATAACGAAGAAATTGGTTGATGTGAATTTTCTTAAATCACTGAATGAATGATTCAACCAAGGACCTCTATTAACAGACTTTATCTAAAGGATAAGTAAACACTAACGTAACGGCACACTAGGATTCTCTAAAGTGTCATTTTCAAACCAGCGTTCTAGAGATAGGAGATGAGAATAGAAAGTGCTCTGTGGCAAGGCGTCAGCTCTCTCCTCCCTCTGTCTGTCCTGCAGCACAACGTAAATTCTTCATTGTTTATTAGCTGTCACTTCCTAAATAGTACTTGCTGCGTCTTGCATACAGGGTGAATCCCCCCGGGAGGGAGGGAGGCAGGGAGGGAGGTGTGAAGTTACACAGACAGACAGGACAGGCGAGAGGAAACAGAGCTGCAGATTCACCTACGGGACAATATTTCAAATGCTTCAAATACAGTTTCATTCCAGCCAAAGCCATCTTGATTTTTGCAACAAGAGGTGGCATAAGAGGGTGGAGCTAAGTTCAAACAAAAAATACATCTTTAGATGACCAAAATGTAAATAAAATAAATCACTTTCATGAAGTAAAAACCAACTGGGAAAGGGTTGAAGTTCTAAGACAAAAAATGGACAACACTCAAACCAGACAACACTGTGGTTCATCCCATCTTCTGCTCTATCGTCTATTTGACTCTTAATGGGAGCATCATTTACTAAATGAATACCATGCTGTATTGAATCAGAGTTCAAACTAGGAATTGACACCATAAACTCATAAGTTAATTAAGTGTGAAGTATCATTTTCTCATAGACTTCTATACAATCAGACTTCTTTTTGCAAAAGAATCCCTCTCCTCTCAATATTACAAAGAGATCAGGTTTAAAGCACTTCAAGTTTGCCACTTGGTTCAAACCCTCAAGAAAGTTTGAGTTATCTTTATTGTTACCCTCACCTATCTCTTACCTCATATCAGCGGACGTTCTTGTCACTTGCTTCAGGAGGCAGATGCTAATTGATCACTGCTGTGCTTCAGGTATGAGGACTTGTTGAGGCTGAAAGTCGGTATAGTACTGATAGTGATCAAATAGTGTCAGAGGATACCCAGGCAGACAGGAAGTGAACAGGTTCAGTCCTGCAGCTGAAAGAGAGAGCCTATAGAAAGAGCATGTCAGTACATTTTAGAGGACACAGCCTGGCAGAGTGTCCGTTTTAGAATTAGGGCATTTTGACGGTATTAGCTTATAGCCCCCCCCCCCCCCTCTCTCTCTCTGCACCCTTGAAAGCCTGCGCTGACCCAGGGATGTGTAAAACGGGGCGGCCAAATGAATTGCTGGGGCTCTGGAGCTGAGCCGTCAGGAGCTGCCCTACCTGCGCTGAGTCAGCAGCGCTCACTCTATCCTCTAATGGACAGCAAAGGAATTTAATTAGCAAGAAGCCGCAGAGCGGGTTATGGAGCGGGGGGGAGTGTTCTGTGTGTGTGTGTGTGTGTGTGTGTGTGTGTGTGTGTGTGTGTGTGTGTGTGTGTGTGTGTGTGTGTGTGTGCGCGTGCATGCGCATGTGCGTGTGTGGCCATTGAGCATTCGACCCCTGCTGTCATCCTCTGGAAACCCCGTCCGTCAGCGGGACGATCTGCTCTTATCATCAGAGTCCTGTTTGTTTGTCCTACAGGGACGGGGGACGGGGGTCACTGAGCTGCAGGAGTGAGAGGTCGTAACTCTTTGATATTTTATGAATTAGTTTGAATCATTCTTTAAGAAGATAATTGTGTGATTTCTGCCTCTTAATTCATAGAGATATAATCAGACAGCCTTTCTGTTTTGGCCATGTTTGCTGTTTACATGTATATTGTATCTTTCAATCCTAAAAGTAGAAAAATGTGTTTCTTTCCTTTTTCTCATCATTATCGTTAAGTGAATATTTATGATGTTTTATATACCATATGATAACTAGTGGAAATAAAAGAGCAATAAGTAAATTATTTATTATTATTTTTTGTTGCCTTCTCCTCCCCCATTCTACATCACAGAAAATCCGTTCAGACTACAAAACGTTCAGCTCAGTTAGGAAATGTGAGGTATTACTTTTCACATTGATAACTTTCATAATTCTAGAGATATTACCCATAATTCATCAACACTTCCCCAACAGGAATGATTTGAAAACCTCTTCAGACTTGAAAAATCTTCATGCTACTTCAACTGCTGACTGCTCCTTCATACTTTCACTCAGAAACCTCATTCAAGCTCTAAAATGTTACACATCTGTCTGACATTATTCGTATGACACAACTTTTAAATCAGATTTACACTTCTTGAAATATTACACAAGGTTTGGAGCCTGGTAAAGAACCCTTTTTCAGATTTGAACATTAATGTGTATTGCGCTGCTCGTCTAGAGTGCTCAAAACAGAGTGGAGGAAAGCTTGAAATTCGCCTAACATTTCTTCTTTAAACCTGCCATAAATGCCTGCACCTATGACTCGCACATGCACGCACGCGCACGGTTGTCACATGACCGCCAAAACAGAAACATATGGACATAGGTAGCTATATAAAAAGTGTGCATATGTATTTAGAATCTTTTCCATGTGACCCTTTTTTTCAGTGAGTGGTGGACCTAACATCTTTTAGGGGGGTCCCGTGGGATGCCCCCCCGGGAAGACTTTTTTTTAAATGTTGAAGTTAAATGCATCAATCTGGTGCACTTTGAGAGCAAAATTAGGGACTAGATCTATGGATACATCTCTCAACAACACCCATGTGAAACAGAACTGTAAACAGATTTACTTTTCTTTATGCATATTTTTCAAATCAATCCCCTTTTAAACTGTATTTTTGTTTTACTGTCCTATAGTATGAATTGGAATGATTTCATACCTGTTATTCTCTTATATTTTATAACTATAATGATCATATAAAGGTGTGCCTTGGAAATACTTGTTTACATAAATGATGACCAAACCATTTGAGACCCACTGAGATAACTTAGACTAAAGTGAACTATCTAAACCCTCAGAGAGTCCTTTACCTCACTGAGCTGACGTTATCTCTCTCAGTCTGACAGGAGAGGACTCTCCTCCACCTGTAGAAACAGCTCTTTATATCCGTTAGCTTAGCTAGCTAACCAGATGCTAACAACAACAATCCCCGGCACCCATGCGCTCTCTCTCTCTCGCTCTTCCTCTCTCTCTCTCGCTCGCTCGCTCACTCACACAAAATGCGCTCGTGCCACACACAGGGCCGGAATTTGAAAGACACACAAAGACCCAGAATAACTTACTATTGTATCCTATTATTTTCGATGGCTTTATTGTATGATCATATGACAGATGAACAGACCGCCACTGGGCTTACAACTAAAGACACAGCTACGCAAAAAACGCGGCATGCAGTAACAGCTCCTTATGTGTACTGCAATTTGTTAAGTGTCGGAGCGGCGTTCCGGTGCGTCCCGGTGCGTCCCGGCAGCACTACACCCCTGCTCTCGAGAGCAAGGATGTGACAAAACTTTTCACAGCTCCTAATTCAGCCCCATTGTAAATGTAGCCTCATCTTTCCTCAGAGGACCAGCAGCACACCTTTAGTTAAACTGCCAAAGGAGCCACACTATTGACCCCAACGTACACAAAAAGCACACTAAAACGCTCCTCAGGGACCTGGCATGCTCACAGCGTCAGAATTCTAACAATAGCAGATACAGTTTTTCAACAATAGTTAGAAATGCTAGAGGTTTATTTCTCATTCAGAACAACGGAAAGGGTCTCCTTTCACTGATCACTGCCCTTCTCCATGGAAACCTTTGATCTCTGCACACAGGTGTTATGATCAGGAGTTCAGCACAGACACTGACACACAGACTGGAGTTGAACACACTGTCTCAGCCTGTACTGTCTGATGGAAACTCCATACACACTTCAACATGTTCCACATACAGACACAGACACTGACACACAGACTGGAGTTTAACTGACTCAGCCTATTCTGTACTGTCTGATGTAAACCTCATACTGACTTCAACATAGTCCAGTGTTTCCCCTATATACAAATAGTGGCGGCGCAGCGCCGCTGCTGAAATATGCGCGCCGCTGCTAGGGGGCGCCAGCCAGGTACCCAAAAAAAAAAAAAAAAAGTTTTTAAGTTTTTATTTTTTTATTAAAATAATAATAAGTGGCGACCGTTTTTCATTTTTGATTGTTTGTTATGTGGATTTGTAGTATTTGTGTTACTGTATGTTCAATAAAGGTGTATTTTTGCTAAATCTTGAGACATTGCCACTGTATGTACTAGGCAGGGCCGGCATAGGCGGTCGCCTAGGGCGCCAGATCTGGGGGGCGCTGCGCTGGTAGCTCTGGGAGGGAAAAACATTTTTGACCGTTGGTGCTCATCCTAATTTTTGGCCTTGATGTAACAACATTCATAATTAAGTAAATGTAACAACCTTTTCACCCCGGTTACACTTTTCATTTGCCCTGTACGATGGGCGCTGTAAGTGATGAAAGTGGGGGATGTTGGCTTATCAGGCGCCCGCAGCTCACAGCCAAAGTGCGAGCGTGGGAGCGTGGGAGTGAGAGAGCGAGCGAGGGAGAGAGAGAGAGGGCGGGAAAAAAACGCTGACGGGATGCTGAATGTGATTGGACCAAAGCGTTGACAGACACACACACAGACAGTGGAACAGTACATGCAGAGCGCTGTTTGCAGTGGACATAGCGGAGAATTTTGACTCGTTGCGTTGTGGCGATGTCTCGCAGATAACACAGATAATACAGATAATACAGATAATACATATGAAAAGTATAATTTGCTCAGAGTCCAGAGACAGTTGTGGTTCGGTCCGGATCCGGACCAGAGTCCGGACTTTGAGGATGCCTGGCATACAGCATTCCCACCGCATTTTCTTCAGGAATTGGATTCTCTAGTTCTGTGTGACTGGCGAAGCCACACACAGTCTAGTATTCAACATACTTATTAGTGCGAATGTTGTGCAACAGCATTCCACTATAGTTCTTCAAATCTTTCTATCTTCTTCTTCTTCTTATTTCAACCAATATTTTGCCGTCCGATAACTTAAGCATACTTTCAGCTACAGAAACCATTCAAATATCAAAAATATGCCTTTTCAGCACATGATGGGAAACTTTCAACTTTTCAAAATATATTATACTTTTTGAAATATTCAGCTTTTTAAACTCTTTTTTTAACGTGTAACTTAATGGGAGGAACCTTCCATTCTCCGCACAGACGTCAGTCACTCCTTACAACCTCTCCTCCGCAAACCGCTGACATCGTCCTCCTGTGATGCTGTGGATTATCCTGTGGCTTATACCCGGGCTCACACCACTTCTTCTGCCACGGTCATCCGGCCCCTGGTTTCCGGCAACAGCTAGCTCTGTGCTAGCACCACACCCCCCGATCATGCCACCGCTTTTCTCCGCTTCAGACCTCCACTTTCTGAATAACCACCTGCCTCCTGATTGTATGGACATCCTCAAGTAGACGGGTTTACTCCGCGGACGACGGCCTCCACACAGAGGCTCTGGCCGTAAGTTTTTCTTCCACTCTACGCTCTACTCCTCACTCAAACTGGCTGCTGTTACACCCATACTGAAAAAACCTGGACTCACACCAGCCCATCTCCAATCTCCCCTTCCTATCAAAACTACTCGAACGTGTTGTAGCCTCCCAACTGAAATCCCACCTCAGCTCCAATAACCTGTTTGAACCCTTTCAATCAGGATTCCGCACAAAGCACAGCACAGAAACAGCCCTCCTCAGAATCACTAACGACCTCCTCCTCTTCTCAGACTCCGGCAATCTCAACATCCTCATCCTCCTCGACCTCACAGCAGCGTTCAACACCATCAACCACACCATCCTGCTGTCCCGTCTGGAATCATCACTTAACATCACTGACACTGCACTCTCCTGGCTGAAATCATGCCTCACCAACAGACACCAGTTCATCCATATCAATAACTGCACTTTCTCCACTGCCCCTCTGTCCCAAGGCGTCCCCCAGGGTTCGGTGCTTGGTCCCCTCCTCTTCATCCTCTATATGCTCCCCCTTGGAAAAATCATCCGCCGCCACAACCTCCAGTATCACTGCTGCGCAGATGACATCCAACTCTACATCTCCACAAAAACCATCACTGCCACAACTCACTCCAGACTCACCAACTGTCTCTCAGAAATTAAATCCTGGATGCAAACAAACTACCTTCAACTGAGCAGCGACAAATCAGATATCATAATAATCTGACCCACATCCCGCACCAACACCACCCAGAACTTCAACCTCACCCTTGACAACACCACTCTAACCCCCTCTCCTCACATTCACAACCTTGGGAGTAATTTTTGACAGCCAGCTCAAATTTGATAAACACACAAACCATATCACCAGGACTGCCTTCTTCCACCTCAAAAACATTGCCCGCCTTCGCCCCTCTCTCTCCTTCTCTGCTGCTGAAACCCTAATCCACACATTCATCACTTCAAGACTGGAGTACTGCAACAGCATCCTGTATGGTTCATCATCCAACATTCTAAATAAACTACAATATATCCAGAACTGCGCTGCCCGCCTCCTCACCCACACCCGCTCCAGAGACCACATCACCCCCGTCCTTTAAAACCTGCACTGGCTCCCTGTCCGTCAACGAATACACTTCAAAATCCTTCTGCTAACACACAAAGTTCTCAATAACCAGCCCCCTCCAACCTCACCGACCTGATCCACCACTACACCCCTTCCCGCAGCCTTCGTTCATCAGAAGCGAACCTCCTCTCTATCCCCACACGAACCAAGCTCCGAACCTGGGGGGACAGAGCCTTCTCCATCGCTGCCCCCACCCTCTGGAACTCCCTTCCACAACACATCAGAGACTGCACCGACCCCCCCCCACTTTCAAAACACTGACCAAAACACACCTCTTCAGACTGGCTTTTAATTTGTGAATTATGTTGTGTTGCTGTTTCAATATTTTTTATTCTATTTTATCTTGTTTTATCACCACTGTAAAGCGTCTTTGAGCACCTGAAAAAGCGTATTATTATTATTATTTAATATCTAACTCCTTCAGCCTACTTTCAGCTACAGAAACCATTCAACATTTAACTTATTCAGCTATTTCAGTACATTGAGGCTATACATGTTGTTGTTGTTGTTTATACCTTTTAAAACATTATCTTTTAAATATTAAGCTTCTTCACTATTTTTTATCATTTCACTTTTCTGCATTTCTCCGCTAAGTTCAGCAACATATCTTACTTGGTTTTTGTAGCTAAAAGCAGCTACAGAGACCATTCAGCTAATAAAATATTCAGCTTTTTCTGCATTTTCAGCTAAATTCAGCAACAAATATACACAGTTTACAGCATTCGCACACATTTTCAGCAGGAAATGCATTTTCTAGTCTCTTCTTATTCTCCTTCTTCCGCCACAAATTGTGTCACGCTACTCGTCTGGCAGCGTTGACACAAAACACACAAAAAACACATCAAAACGTGCGGAATGACCGAGATCGGGTAGCTATGTCTTTTATAAGAGATTTGCCTAGCCGTTTTCATGCAAATCGCAGAAAACTGCGATAATTTGCCCAATAAGAATGAATGGGAGAGCTCGTTAAGACTTAGAGTGGGTGACATCACCGCTAGAGGGGAGAGGAGCTTTGATCTTTGAACACACCTGTTGGTCGTTTACTAAATCCAGTGGTAATCTAAAGATGTTCAGAAACGATGCGGGAATGTGGTGCAAGAATCCAAAAATGTAATAGATAAACAGTTAAAATAGTCAGCTAAAAGTGAGCTTAAATGAATGGATATTCTTTATTGTACTTAACAATACAACTAATGCTATTAATACTTCGCAGCGGGGGTAATGTTAGCATTTCAGTCACACAGTCAACATTTCTCTGAATTTTCTAGTCATTATTATAATTACACTCAAGATCCTTTTGTCTTTGCACAGTAAGTTATTGTGTCTAATCCAGTTTAAATGCTGATGTTGAGAATTGAGAAAGAAATGTTGAGAAAAATGGGAACGAAACATTCTAACACTATGTGGACTTATAAGATTCTTTAAGAGAAGAAGAGAGAGAAAACGATGAAGGAGTTGGTGGATTTTTTAAACAGCTGGAGACCCCCGGGGTGGGGTGAGGAGGCAAAGGTGGTTTTGAAGGAGGAGGGGGGGATGGGGGGGGGTAGGTTTTAGCAATTAGCTCGGTCACCGGGGCCCACGTTCCCAGACACTTTTGCGGCTTAATCAAGTCCAGCTTTTGTCTCGTCTATGACAACAGTTTTCTACTTTGAGTGCGTGAATAAAGCGGAGGCCCCCACCAGGGCCCACTTGTGTGACGCTCCGATCAGACACCCCTAACGAGCTAACGACCCTCACAAACACACACACACACACACACACACACACACACACACACACACACACACACCCACTGAAGAGCAGCAGCTGATAGGTGTGTACGTGTATCATTTGTGAGAAACAGGACACACACCAACATCACACTGCCTGTAGTGTATCATCAATGTGACTGATCAGCTGGTACTGAGTTCATGTATTGAAACTATATTTTATTGATATCATAACTAAATATAAATGTTTTTCTGTCTCTAGAAGTAGACATGCGAAATGAGTAAAACAAATCACAAACTATATCATGGAATTTGGAGACAAGATTATGAATACAAACAAACATTTCAATCTTTCGGTGTCACAGATATATTCCAGCCTGTACCTAGAAGTATTTTAAGCGTTGATTGTTTTTCTGCTTTGTCCACCTCACATATCTAATTCATTGTTAACCTGTTAAGGGAGGCAATCACAAGGAACCTGTGATCAGGTTCAAACCCCACTGCAGTCAGCATGTCGTTGTGTCCCTGGGCAAGACACTTCACCCCAAATTGCTCCTGTGGGGATTGTCCACAGTATTGAGTATGTAATGGCGCATTTCCACTGCAGGGCCTCGCACGGCTTAGTACGGTATAGTTAGGCCTTGGTAGGCTAGGCTCACTTTATGCTGCGTTTCCATTACAGTTTAGGAACTGGGGCAGTAACTATAGTAACGCAGTGTAGGCGAAGCCGTGACGTCATCTTCAATGCGAACCACAAAACTAACATTAGCCGTTAGCTGTTAGCACTCAGAGCTCACAGCTCCTCATATATGTTCAGAAACTAGACAAAAGTTAAACAAGTACAAACCACAGACTGCCTGTGTCATGGTGAATACAGTCGCTGCTTTATTTATGTCTGTATAGGCCGTTGTTGTGAGTGTGGACGGTCGGAGCATATACAACGTTAGCTTAGTCTGATCGATCCGATCTCCATTCAGAAAACACGCATTTTAAAAGGTTTTTCCCCTGCCGTCTGTCTGCAGACTTGTCAAAGCATTAATTCATGGTTTTTACTGACCGGTATCAGTATGTTGTTACTTCGGCATCATTTTGAAACGTGTATTACAATTAAATCACAGTAAAATATGTCCATTTTGTTGTAGTTGTAGCCCCCTTGCCAGCGATTCTCTCACTAGTTTAGCATATTCAGCCCGGTTGTTGGCCCGGAAAGAACCATGATTTTGGAGGGCCAGAAAAACTGTGAAAAAGCACTCGTTAGCTGGAACTACTCCTAGTGGAAACGCAACAAAAAACGGGGCGGGTTTGGCACGGCACGCTTAAACCGTGCTACGCGCTGCAGTGGAAATGCGCCATAAGTCGCTTTGGATAAAAGCGTCTAACGAGTAAAGGTCCTTACACTCCGAGACGATTTTCGGCGTCGATAGATGTCGATAGATGTCGGGCCGTTGATGAGCGTCGTGTCGCCCTACTCAGATTGGTGTGTACTGCACCGTTGTGTCTTTTCGGCCGTGCCGACACCTTCCGCCGCCGATTCGACATGTTGAATCGGTAGGCTGTCGGCCAAAGGCCGTCGGCCAAAGAAATCACTCTGATTGGCTGTTCAGCTTAGCGAATCAGTGCATGAGAAGCGAAACGGAAGTGAGGGACCCAAACAAACTATTAAGAAGGCAAATCTGAGATTTCATTTAACTCCAGCTCTCGACACAGGTTGGGGAAAGCCCCATGAGCTTCTCGCTGTAGAGTGAAAATGGAACGCACACGCTATTTGTTGTTTGTTTATATCACGCGGTCTGTTGTTCTTCTCTCTGTGTATCACGCAGTCTGTCTTCCGTTTGTTGCCTCTTTTGAATGACGAATACACACTACCGCCGCCTGCTGGTAAGGAGAGTTATTGCCACTCACGCATGCGCAGTTCGTACGTGCAACTTGGCCGTCGGCTGAAGTCTTTGCGGTGTGTTCCAGTGCGACACATGGTCAAGACGCAGGAGACGTGAGGCGACGTGAGGCGACGTGAGGCGATGTGAGCCGACGTGAGGCGACGTGAGCCGACGTTCCGTCGGGACGTGTTCTTTGGTGTCAGTTTGGTGTGTAAGGAGCTCAACATGTATTGTAATGTTAAGCCCCAAGCCTGTTTTTCAGGTCTCAGGCTCGAAAATGACAATAGCAAAATAAAACCCACTTCTGGGGTCATTTGGGTGGATTTGCCATATCTCTGGCCCCCCTCGGTCAATTTTGATGATTGACACCTCTTTTGAACCGTTAGAGCCAATACAATCGAGGGGAAGTTCCTAAAATCCATCTAAACATTACCATTGAGGACTGAGAGGGATGCGTACGCAGTTTGCCCAAAACCGGAAGCTGGGTTGTAGCTCTCATAGCAGCTAATATGAAATCTCAGTTTTTGACAAAAATGTTATGATGGATTATCAGTATTTCAAAGTGACACAGACACATTGGATTAACCTTCAGCAGCGTTTTTATTGTTTTAATGCCATTGAACACAACTTTTGATCAGAAAACAGAAAAGGTAAGACGTACAGTATTGGCCGTTTTGGCTCAGTAAAGCTACGTTGTGTGTTGTCTGGGTTTGCCTTCGCTGCCCTGAGTTTTGGTTGCACAGTGATGATACTTATACTTCTAGAATCTGTGGAATCTCAGCTTTAATCTGATATCTTGTATGTGCAGATCCGATAAGTAATAAAGTATTTCTACCTTGAGTTATGTGCTAAGTGCGTTAGCATTTTTTCGCTCAGGGCTAATTCAGAGGCTTGGTATTACCCTTGTGTTTTGTTTAGCTAAAAATTGTTCATATCGTCAGTTAGCTGAGTTTCTTCCCGTTAAGTGGGTATGACACATTAATAGGTTGTTAAATGTTAAGAAGCCCTGAGACACGAAACTGAGACCTGAAAAACAGGCTCAGGGCTTAACAGGTGAATAACTAATGTATTTGTTATACCCTTTTTATATAGTGTGTTTTTTGTGCTAAGTTGCTGTACCAAAATGTTTTCCCGCCGGACTAATAAAGTCGTAATTGCCTTATATATTCATATATATACCAAGCCATGGATCGGGTGCTTGTGGATGTCCCTGAATAAACTGGGAAATGTTCCTGAAGTGACTCTGGTGTTTGAGCAGACTGAGACAGCACCAAGGAACACTTTATGGGTAGGACATTATTTTTGCTTATTTTTTCTTTTGATGAAAGGTTAACTTTGTGATCAACAACCTGGTAAAACTGTAATGATAGTCTTTATTTATTTATTGTTTTGCTTTATATCTGCAACATGACTTTAACTGTAACGCTGTAAATGTCCCCACTATGGGACTCATAAAGGAAATCTGATTTAAAAAGCTGCTAAATAGAAAATATTTTCCCCCCTGGGAAGTTTAAGTTTCATTAAAATACTGTAAAGTGTCTCTGCAGGAACACTGGGAACTTTTGTTGGTGTTTGCCTTTAAAGAGGTGAAAGCAGAAGCTAAAGAAAGCTCTATCGAAGCACTTCAACTAAATAAACCAACGCTGGTTTTGAGTCTGCATCGGAGGAATGCTGGCCTCTTGGTGTCAATCAGCTTAAAGAGTGCTCAGTGAGATAAAGTACACACTGTAACACAAGTCTCTCCTCTCCTGCCACACATTAGCGCTGGCTTTTATGTTTTTATACGTTTCCCTTTCCAGACCGCAGATGTGGAGATAAACAGCCTCGTTATCCCCACTCACGCTTTTATTCACCACCAACAGCCCCACCTACCACCACCGAAACAACTTCCCCCCCCCACCAGGACCGAAGCACCCCCCCCCCCCCCCCCAGCAGCTCAGAGCGCAGAAAAAGACCTCCATAATTCAGTTGTCAGCTCCCCAACCACCAACTCTACTAATCCTTCACTTGTCAATAATTAAAAATGAACATCTGACTGTGTCGACACACACACACACACACACACACACACACACACACACACACACACACACACACACACACACACACACATTCAGAGAAAATAGCAAAAACAAAAGGAAAGGCGTTTCGGTGCCACAGAATGAGCTCTTTGTGTGCTTCGCCTCCTGGATTCGGGCCAGGGAGTCGGACACTTTGGCTCTTGACCCTTCCTCTCTCCCTCTTTTTTTTTCTTCTTTCTTCTCCTTCTTTTTTCTCCTTTGCAACCCCAGCTTCTTCCTCCTTCATGTCACTCCACCTACGTGAGAACGTCGACTCCATGCTCATTTCTCATCCAAAGTTGTTGAAAACAGCACATCCTTTCTCAGGAGGTGAAAACTAAAATGATCTTGTTCTAAAATATTAGGAGATGTTTTATTTCTTAGCGTCTCTTTGCACATATTGGCTAGGGGCGTACAGGGCTATCTGGGTGTCTGGTGAAACAGAAAACATCATGTGAAAGCTCACCTGTGAATTATGGGATATTATTTTAAATCAGTAACAACCAGTAAGTGCACAAGTAAGTGCATCTGTAATGGTCAGTAAGATGTTTGCTACATCATTGTTTAAACTACATTGAATAATATTATCTGAGGCATTTTTAGTTATCCAATTTAAATACGATGTTTGTTCAAAACTCACACTTATTTCGATATGTCTGATACTCTGACCAGCATGAGTTCACTTCAGAGAAGATGTATTTTCTTTTATTTATGCAGCTCACAGACAACTCAGAGAAAATGTCTCTAAATCAAGAAAACAATCAGAGCGATCCACACCTCAATATTGCCAAATGAAAATAAAAAAGAGCTGAACAACAACATGGTGTCATGGCTCCGATCTGTTTCTTCTTCTTTCGTCTATATTTCAGCAGCCATACGGCACTCTGGAGTTCCTCTCCTCCACCATCTGTGGAGCGTCTCCCTGCAGACGCTGCAGCTGTCCTGCTTCATGTCGCCGCTCGCTTCACACAGCAGCGTCCCAGCGGCTTCACACACAATGGGAGGGTGTGTGTGTGTGTGTGGGAGAAGGTTTGTGTGTTTTTTGGCACAAAACTCACTCACTAAGCCTTTCAAGATGGACAGACAGCGAGAAAGACAGAAACACAGGCAGATTCAATGATCAGGAATCTCAAGTGACTCATGTCAAGGTCAAAAAAGGTCAAGAAGTAAGAAAAATAAACGCTGAAGCCTCAAAACGTTCAGGACACATTCCAAGCAAAAATGTGATGAGCTGGAGCCGACGCTGTGTTTTATTGACTCTAAAGAGACTATTTTGTAAGAAAAAAGGCAAGCAATGTGTTTGGTGTTTCAATAGTGTAAAATCACTCAGTAATAGGGATGTAACGATGCATCGTGAACCGGTAAAAAATCGGTACAGATGCGTTAAGATTAAAATTGGTTGAGCTAAAAAATGAATCGCGACGCAATTTTTTAAACAGCACAGGGCGTGAACTAATTTTGATTTGATGCGCATCTAGTCTCTCGATCGAGCAGAGCATACATTTCAAGCTGCACTTTATTTTTATTTATTTGAAGGGATTTTTACAGAAATATGAGAAAATCGTATCGTAAACTTAAAATCGTGAAATTGCTGCTCGTTTGCATGAGTTTGCCCCCCCCCCTATCTCCATTGTAAGGGTGGTGGGCGTGGTCATAAGCAACAGAGACAGAGATTCAGCAGTACAAATCCCCCTCAGCTGCATTCCTGAAGACCACCTCCGCAGAGACAGAGGATGACCTGAAGAGTGTGTGAGTGTGTGTCCGAGATCAGTGTTCAGGCAGAGGAATGTTCCCCAATGGAACAGAATGAGGACAACAAGGGGCAAAGGAAGAAGGAATAATAAGAAAAATAATGGATGGAAGAGAACTTATAGTTAGAAAAGGAAGAAAAAAATCGGCAAAGAAACGAGAATTGGATGAAATGACGGGAAAATCAAAGAATGTAGTGTGTGTGGACGGGGGAGGAGGGGGGGACCATGACCCTCAACTTGCTCCTGGGAACATGCATGTGTGTGTGTTTATGTGTGTGTGTGTGTGTGTGTGTGTGTGTGTGTGTGTGTGTGTGTGTGTGTGTGTGTGTGTGTGTATGTGTGTGTGTGTGTGTGTGTGTGTGTGTGTGTGTGTGTGTGTGTGTGTGTGTGTGTGTGTGTGTGTGTGTGTTGTTTATTTGCAGTGTGTTCAGCATCAGTGGGCTCCTCGTGTCACTGAGAGCAGAAATATGTTCCACTAGAATATTTGCAGGGGAATCTGCAGAGAGCTCAGCGTTGACAATACACTTTAAAGCGGATTACCTGACTGTACGCCGCCGGGGGATCAGTTGATATCTGCCTCAAAAAGGGGGGGGGGGGTTATTTTTCTGGTTGTTGTGAGTTCTTGAACTACAGAGCCAGTTCAATGGATAAAACGGTAATAAAGCTTACTTGAGATATTTTAAGATATATTTTTGTGCAATACACATGTTGACTAAATGTATATTGATCAGTGTTGTTATTCTGACTGATATTAATAATAAGAAACTCAGATAAAAGAACAAAGAACTTTGTTTTTAATCTTTTAATGTATTTTTTTTAACCCGTTGAGAAGCATTTTACAGTTTAAATGGGCTTTTTAACCAAAATCAGATCATGTCCTTAGAGGCAAAAAAATAAAGGTTTCTTATTCTAATGTGTTCAAAAAAATTGTCGGTTGATTGAATGTGAATGATTGAATGTGTGTGACACAGCCTTTGTTGTCGGGGGTGTTTCCGTGGTCACAGTGTGTACTTCCATAACCACAACAGAAGTTTGTGGTTTTTACCAGCGCTTGGCCTTAAACAGCTCCACATGATGACAGGCGGAGAGGAGAAGAAGAAGAATCTTGGACTTAAGTTCACGTTACCGTTATAAACTGATAACATTTTGTGACTTCTTCCTCTTATCATGACGTTTTAATTGTTGAACTATTTTTCCTTCGGAGTGTGTGTATAAGTGTGTGGCCGTTTCTCAATGTCGAGTAAAGCTGCTTCAGAGCCACTATTTCAAGCATACTACGTCATCGAGTGCCGCAGAAGTACTGTTCCAATCTCCAGCATACTTGGAAATCTACCGAGCCCGGCGTACTTCGTTTGGAGAAATATCGAGGCTGCACATGAGTAGACTCCGCGGTCTTAAAATCCCCACAATGCTTTGCGCACGGACCAATTTCCCCAAATCTGTGGCGGAAGATGTTAGGCGGGGCCTCTCATATGACGCACACCTGCACACTTGCTAGCGTGTTCCACTCTTTGTTTTCCGAATGCCAGGAAGTATTCTTGCCTCGCTTCTGAAGCAAGATGCTCGGCAGACATGTGCTACCAAGCAAGCGTACTCGACATTGAGAAACACCCTGTGTGAATGTGTGGCGGCTTCAGGGTTTTAGTCAAGATGGAGTCTTTTGTAGGGCGGCTGGTCGGAGTTACACTAACTAGTTCAGAGACGAAGCTCCAAATCTCTTTAAGAGCTCAGAGGAAGAAGGGAAGTGGGTTAGACGACTTTCCACACACACACAAACACACACCTGCTGTTTGCCTGGTATGTAAGTGGAAACCTTCACGTTCTGCAGCCTCCTTATCTCACACACACACTGATATCCTCCAATTGTGCTGCATGAGAAGCTTTCTTAAGAAACACACGAGGTGAGATGAAGTCACAGAAACACTTCCACATCCTACAGTACATCTAGTATATACTGCACTTCAAAATGACCTGAGAGAGAAAATAGACTCCAAAACATGTACGTATTACATCAAATACATCAAGGTGTTGGTTTACATGTTTTAGCTTTAAAAGAGACTGCAGAAGAAAGGTGTTGGAACGCAGCCAGGGACATCGAGTCAGACTGTAACGTGAAGTTGCTCTGCAGCATATTAAGATTTTACATATAATCATAAATACATTTATTGATGTCTGTTCTATACTTTAGAATTGAAGACTGAAACTAACACCTTCTTAGTCTCTCAACACTTTCTGACTTCCTGTCTGTCTCTCAGCTCCAAGTCCATTGGTTTCTACTGAAGACGTACATCTTTAAAAACAAGAATATATAGATGGATGTTTGAAAAAGGCTCAGTTATTTTGTAGATTTGTATCAAACAGACAGGATGCATTTGTGTAGTGTCACTATGTGTGTGTTCATGATAATAGCTGAATGAACATGTCACTGATGTGTTTTCAATCATTTGGAGCAGGAGACATTTCAGGCTTTGATACACACAATTCTTGTTAGGATATTGCTTCATTTGTTATCTTATTTTGATAATGAAAACAAAATAAAATGTTGGCGTCAGTAAAGGATCGGAATATGTCTTCCACCACTAAAAAAACTAAATGTCTGAAGGAAGAAATATAGAAAGAAATGGAAGGGATCCTCTCACACTAAATGGTCCAATCAGCTCGCTCATCTCCTGATCTCATCGCCCAAACACCTAAATGAAGAAGTGGGAGGACGACTGGAAGCACCTCTGTGACGGGATTGGCTGCAGAGCCACTAACTTAAATGTACAACTCATTCTATCAAACGTTTATGATTCCATTTCTCTAATTATATTTAATTAACTTTACTGCGCACATAAATATTATCTCATCTGTAATAAATGTTAACGTCTTTATTTCCGGCTATGATGGTTCTAAATCACTGAGTGCTGGAGTCGACCTTTTCTAACTTTTTGTTCCTGTTCCTGTTCCTGTCCCCCCGAGCTCTGTGGGAGTGTGTGTGCTGTTAATGAGGTGGGGGTGTTTATCCTAGAGGTTAAACGGGCTGATGATAGGGGGCACGACCTCCACGCTGTGACCTCTGACCTTTCTGCACGTGTTAAGCGTTCCTGTGATAGTGACACCCGCTTCTGCTGCTGTGGGCGAGCTCGTAAATCAGGGAGAGGAGGGGGGCTGACCCTTGACCCTAAACACACACACACACACACTAACTGCTCAGACATATGACTGTTTGTGTGTGTACGTGTGCGTGTGTGTGTGTGTGTGTGTGTGTGTGTGTGTGTGTTCACAGTTGACTGCAGTCAGTGAGAGTCTGTTCTTGTGAAAAGCTCCACCTGTAAGACAGCCAGCAGCTACTTCCTGTTTTCTGAACTCCTCGCTGTACAACGGCATCATTCTGCACCAAACTGGAAGAGAAGTCCACAATATTTAGCCGTTTTGGTGACATGGTGTCATTGATTTATTCATCATTTCCTTTATAAAACCTACAATTGAAAATCTACAATTAAAAAATATATATATATAAAACATTTCTTTTAAACCTCACAATACAAAAGGTCCGACAACAGAAATATTTTGACTTGTTAATGACTTAAATGTACACCCTGCCTGTCCTACACGCAGTCAGATTTAGATTTAACCACCATTTTACAGAACTTTAACCGAGAGCTCTGAGTGTCATTCAACAATCATAAGAGCTTTAAAAACAACCCTAAATAAAATGACACACCAAAAAGTGTGTCAGAGTGAAGACCCAAATTCGATCAATAGAATTTCAAGATAGTACAAAAAATAGTTGCATTAAAGTAAAAAAAAAAAACATAAGACAGCTGCCGGACTGAAGGAACACACTTTGAATCTTTTACTGCTTCTCCTGAAACCAAATTAAACTTAAAGGTGGGGTAGGTAAGTTTGAGAAACCGGCTCGAGATACACTTTTATATTCCATGGAATGCTCTTAACATCCCGATAGCAATGAATATCTGAAGTGCTTTGACAAAAAATCCATAAAAAATGTCATCTGTGGAAGCTGTAGTACTGTAAAAAGCACGACCAATCATTTTAGCCGGCCCGGCTAAAATAACTGGATGGCCTACCTGCCTGTCAGCCTTCCATCTGTGCACAAACTTATCTCGTGCCCTCATTGGTCATGTGCGCGTTCGTGTGTGTTGGAGGAGGGGCTCTGTAAGGAAGTGGCAGATTTTCTCCGGCTGTGTATTTTCAAATTCTAGCGATCTCGAGCTGGTTTCTCAAACTTACCTACCCTACCTTTAATATAAAGTTCAGACCAACTTCAGATTTCATGTCTTTGAGGTTCTAACATCCTGCTGCTGAATGCTCAGAGGATTAAATGATGAATGATTGGTGGTGCGCTGCGGTTTCTACTGGCAACACTGTTGCCCCCCCCCCACACGGAGTCAGTGGTATGGGGATGAATTTAATTACGGGCTCGGCAGCCCTGACAGAGCCCGCCTCCGGCCCGTTCCCCCCTGGAGGTCAGCCGCCTTCACGTGGCTTTCAATCAACGCCACCGCTCCAGAAAAGCTCCGTAGCCTTAAATAAGGGGCAGGACGAAACCTGAGCCTCCTACAACTAAACGGGGGGAGAGAGAAAGGGGAATGGGGGGGGGGGGGTGCTCTGTGGGCGCCTTGCACTTCTCCCTCTCAAGATAGAAACTCCTGAACTGTTATGAAAAGACATTCCGGATCAAACAAAAACCTTAATTTAGCAAAAGAGAACACAAACATATCTCCACCAATGATCCGTCAGTGTTTTCCTGCAGAGAAGCATCATCTCTCTGACGGCTTCTCAGCCTGTGCCAACCATTGAAGCTTTCTCCCACTGAGAGTCCACCTCAACAGAAAGCCACAAACCAGCGACTGCAGCTTCAGCCAAATAACATTTATTTTCCTCTGACTGAAGGAGCGCAGTGTGAAGCGTCCACAGCTGGTTGCTGCCACCGCACAGTGCAAACACACCGCGGGCTGAGGGTCGGGGTGGGAGCAGTCTGCCAGAAGGAAAGCATTGTCATTTTCACAGACCAAGATCTTTCTCAGAACGCTGTGCGGGTTTGTGACTACTGACAGGCGCATCTCCACAAAAACAGGACAGGAAGTATAATCTGCAACATAAAATGCCTTTTTTCCTTAAGATGTCCTTCCAAAAACATATTTTCATGACATCACTTTTTCTGTTTGCATTTGAACCCCCAAATACATGTAAGTTTTTCCTTAAAAGAATGTGAAGAACAAGAAAGGAAAACATGGCATTTAGAAGTATCTAGAGCTGTCAATCACATTACTACTATTATTTATTGCTATTAATTCAAGTGAGTAATCTTCTGCATCTGCTGATTCATGTGTGCCTAAAGTTCCACAGCAGCCACAGTTATGATCCGTATTAGTTTTCTCTGTTTTATTTTGTCCCGTCAAGATCTGTCTTTGGTTTCCTTTTTTATTTTGAAAAATGTTCACCCCCTGTCTTGTCTGTTGCTTCCTGTCTCTGTGTTCCCTCCTGCCTGATTACCTGATTGTGTTCACCTGGTGCCCCTGTGTTTTCTCCAGCCTCCCCACCTGTGTCTTGTTTGTGTGATTAGTCTTGTGTGCATTTAAGTTCTGGTTTTTCTGTCAGTCTTTGTGAGATTCTTGATGTTTCTGGACAGATTTTGATTCTGAAGGAGTTTTTGTTTTGCCTTGCCTTATTTTACCTTGTTGCCTGGCCTTGTTCCGCAATTAAAGAAGTTTTTGTTTTCAACCAATCTTCTGCATTTGGGCCATGTTGTACCTTGCCGCCCAGCCGTGACAGCCACTGGATAGACCTTGAGGATTCTTTGCTGATTCCAGGGTCAGGAAAAATTACTGAAATTCAGTAATAATTCAACTGAATTTACAAAATACTTGAAACTGTTGGATTGTCATTGGATATTCATTCATATACATCAGGAGGATACGTCCCCTCCTGACCCAGAAAACGACGCAGGGGGTGTTTCTCAATCGCGAGTAAAGCTGCTTCAGAGCCACTATTTCAAGCATACTACGTCATCGAGTGCCGCAGAAGTACTGTTCCAATCTCCAGCATACTTGGAAATCTACCGAGCCCGGCGTACTCCGTTTGGAGAAATATCGAGTGTGCACATGAGTAGACTTCGCGGTCTTAAAATCCCCACAATGCTTTGCGCACGGACCAATTTCCCCAAATCTGTGGCGGAAGATGTAAGGCGAGGCCTCTCATATGACGCACACCTGCACACTTGCTAGCGTGTTCCACTCTTTGTTTTCCGAATGCCAGGAAGTATTCTTGACTCGCTTCTGAAGCAAGATGCTCGGCAGACATGTGCTACCAAGCAAGCGTACTCGACATTGAGAAACGCCCGGGTTCTGGCCCAGGCTCTCGTCATCTCACGCCTAGACTACTGCAGCTCCCTCCTGGCTGGTCTACCTGCATGTGCCATCCGACCTATGCAGCTCATCCAGAATGCAGCGGCTCGTCTGGTCTTCAACCTTCCTAAATGTTCCCACACCACACCGCTCCTCCGCTCCCTTCACTGGCTTCCAGTAACTGCTAGAATCCACTTCAAGACACTGGTACTTGTGTACCATGCTGTGAATGGATCTGGCCCTTCCTACATCCAGGACATGGTTAAACCATACACCCCAGCACGTGCACTCCGCTCTGCATCAGCCAAACGGCTCGCTGCACCAGCACTGCGAGGGGAACCCAAGTTCCCATCAGCAAAAACACGTGGGTTTGCTATCCTGGCTCCACAATGGTGGAATGAGCTCCCCATTGACATCAGGACAGCAGATAGCTTACACATCTTCAGGAGCAGACTGAAATATCATCTCTTTCGACTCCACTTCGAGCGATAGAATTACTAACAAAGAATTTCTAACAAAGCACTTATATACTAATAAAGGACTGGTTTATCTAAAGCCAGTTGAGTAGCACTTGAA
The DNA here is from genome assembly GCF_902827165.1 of Trematomus bernacchii. Classification (NCBI taxonomy): domain Eukaryota; kingdom Metazoa; phylum Chordata; class Actinopteri; order Perciformes; family Nototheniidae; genus Trematomus; species Trematomus bernacchii. Next base: position 349,415 of record NW_022987710.1, read on the forward strand.
ATGTTTAGGCTCTATGAAACCTGATGTACTTATATGATTCTGTTTTCTTCAAGTTTGTATCTTCCTGGTCGAATGCACTTTTTGTAAGTCGCTTTGGATAAAAGCGTCAGCTACATGCAATGTAATGTAATATTCTGATTTCTCAGAAAATAAAACTTTAGCAAATCAAAATAAGACAACCATGATAACAAGGATATATCAAGGTTGTGTCTGTTATCCTGGTAAAGATATCTGAAAACTCTAAAGCTCCAACAAACTTTGAGCTATGTGCCAAGCACTGCGAGCGTCTGCCAAAAACTCTGCATGCTCGCTGCTGCATGCTCAAATATTCCAACCAGCCAAATGATCTTCCTGTGAAATCAGTCACAAATCGGGGAAACATGCTGAGCAATCTCTCTGGAGATAATTGTGTTTGTTTTTTTAAACCTGTTAAATGTGCCAGCTTCTGGCAGAAGCTCTGCTCTGCTCTCAGAAGGCCGGGGTCAGGAGGACCGGCACAGATCCCCCCCCCCCCCCCCCCCCCCCCGACTACTGCTTTACTGACCGCTGATGAAGTGATGCTTGTCTGATGCCTGTCTGATGCCTGTCTGACGCTGATAACGCGTTTGTCTCTGAGACACAGCGTGCTGTGAGAGGGAAGGTGCTTTTTCATCCTAAAAATCAACAGAAGATAATCGGAACCAAATCATATACTGATGAGTGTGAATTTAGAGCCCAAAGAAGATAATTAAAAAAAAAAAAATTAGAAATGGGTATCTATGTCTTAAAACAAGAAAGAAAAATGTTAGCATTTAAAATCATCTTACCATTGTTTCACATCACATTCCTCATGAAGTTGACCTAAATCATTTGTCATGGACTTCACATTTTCTGAGATTTTCATCCTTGGTGGTTTATAATTCAGGTCAACTTATGCACCTGCTGATGATGTGATATGATGTTGGGTCCCAAAACGGCTACTAAATGGACCCGAGGAGAGATTATTTGCCAACTACTGATTTAAACATCAAGAATACTATTTAGATAAATGAAATTGACTTTGAAAAATATTTGACAAATCCCTCTAAGAACACAGGCCAACGTCCACTGGAAAAACAAGTGTTCTGTAAAATGTTAGCTAACCTGTTGATAAGAGTAAAGAAAGCTACAGATTTCATCAACTATCCAACTGACAATTAGACTAGAATCTGCAACAAAGCCAAAGACCTCTTTTATAAAAAAGGTATGCCAACGTTAGTTTTGACATAACTTACAGTCAGGTCTCTTTCAGCTTTATAGGCTGTGTGCAGGATTCACATTTGCTCTCTTGATATCCAGAATGGGAATATCACTAAACTGCTGATCTCAAGCTCAATGCTACAGACATTATGGCTGCCTCGAGAAGACCCAGAGTCAAGTTAAACCACTGCACTGTTTTAAAAATGTTTTGGTATTTCAACATATATATAGATAAGAAAAAGCATGAACCAACAAACAACGAGCAGTCAATAAATAAAGATACCAAAGATGAAGTGAGACCCAACAGGAAGCCAAAGGAAAAAATGGCTGCCCTTATATTACAGAAGAAACAACATCAAGACTGTGGAGCTTCTGAAGGTGTGTCGTTGTGTGTTCATCATGTTTTTATCACATGTACACTTTTACAAAGAGCAACAGCTCAGCATCCAATCACACACTCACACACATGAAGAAGAATAAGAGGAGACTCAGGGACTTACCGGCGTGCACGAAGTAGGCCAGGTAGAGATCCAGCTCCTTAACTGAAACTCCAATGTGATGCGGCTGCACACACAGGGTGGGGTTTGAACACTGAGGAGACTTTACCAGCCTCTCCCCGTCAGTACTTTCGAGGGGAATCCCTTTGAATAAAATCACCATGACCAGGTCCAGCCTCCACACTTTGTCCGCCTGGCGCAGGCAGTCGATCCTCCTCATCTTGCCCTTCTGGTCGGGGTTGGAGAGCACACAGCACGGAGCCTTCTTCCCCGTCACCGTCAGCACAAAGTCCTCTCTGAACTCAGGCCGGATGTCCTTGCGCAGCTTGGCCAGGAGGCGAGACGCCCACTTCTGTTTGACCTCCGGCTTCTCGCCCAGCAGCTCGTCCTTCACGGCGCGCTCCTCCTCCTTGGACATGCGCTTCTCATGCTTCTTGAAGTACTTCCTCTTGCGGGCCTGCAGGTTGAACCATGTGTAGGCGAAGGCCCGGACGTGGGGGAGCAGGGCCTCGATGAAAGGATGGAATTCATCCTGAGGAAGGGAGAGGAGAGACGTGTCAATGACAATCAAACCAACATGCAACAACACAGCTTCCTGCTTTAAAGGAAAATCACTTGATTCCACTCTAAACTGTATCATCATATATCTATTTATTTGTATTGATATATATTATAGATATATATCTTTACATATATATTCTGTGTCATGTAGTTTAATTTCTTCATTTAGGCTGTATGACAGTTACTTCTTTCCATGAGAAAAAGGTTTTTGTAGCATCATTTTTGGACACTTTCAGCACAACATTTTTGGAAGGTTTGGTTCTTTACTTTATTTTCAAGTTTCAAGGCTTTTATTGTTATGTGTACATAGCTACAGTGTAGTTATGACAATGACAATCTTAGGTCACAGACTCCTCCAACAGTGCAACACAATAACACAGATAAAATAGTACAAGTAAATAAAATAAAATAGAATATAATAGAAACATAATATTATAGAAACAGTGCAGAATAGTCTATATACAGTAACTGGAACATTGATGAATGTTATGGATGTTGTTTCAAAAGTTCAGGTGTTTAATAGTCTTCTGGCCTGTGGGATGAAACTGTCCCTGAGTCTGGTGGTTTTAGTCCTGATGCTGCGGTAACGTCTGCCAGACGGCAGCAGACAGAACAGTTTGTGGCTGGGGTGATGGGGGTCTTTGATAATCCTGAGGGCTTTCTTCCTGAGCAGCTGGGAGTATGAAATGTGTTGTGAGTTTGAACAAAGTTTGGCTGCACAGCGTGAGTTTGTAATGAATGCCTTTGGAGAGGTTCAGAACTTAAAGTGGACCTATCATGCTATATTTGAATAATATAGTGTAGGACCATACCTATATAAGGCATATTTATACTCTTTTTTTTTCAAAATACCAAACAGATCATGCATTTTAGCCATGCCTCATTTAGCTCAATTTGACATTTTTTAGCTCTGTTTTAGCAAGGGTTGATTCTGTGAGAACAGCACCATCTACAGGCCTGGCATATGTACTACAGCGTCTCCAGCGCTTTCGAACTGCAATGGCCGTGGCTGTCTCCTCCTGATTGGTGGAGTTGGCCCAATAGCCGTAGCGCCACCGTCCTGACGTCAGGAAAGTGTTCAAATCTGGATCAGTTTTTATCAGATCCGTTGCAGCCCCTTTTTTAGAGATTTGGGTATGGAGGAAAATAGAGAGGGTTGTGTTTTCTGACACTTGGTGAGTTCCCTGGAACACCGGGGACACATATTCATGTAGAAAAGACGTACAAAAGTGCATTTTGCATGATAGGTCCCCTTTAAGTGATGTCTTCTTGAAATTCGCGAAACTGGAAGTGGGTGCCTCCTTGAGAAGAGAAGAAAGCACACAGGAATCCCAAATGATCTTATTTGGAAATTGTAGTGCTTTTAAATTCTAGTTAAAAGAAGGACAGAAGGAAGGATAAAAATGATCAAGGGGAGAGGGAAATGCTGAAGGAAATAAAGTAGGGATGGAAATGAAAGAGGGAACAAAGAAGGAAAGAAGGGGCAAAGAAAGGAACTAGAGGGGATAAAACAGAGACAAGATTGACACAAAGAAGACCGTAGGACATTCATCAGATAGGAAAAGGAAAGTATGACGAAGAAAGCAAAGCAGAGAAGCAGCTCAGTAAGTTTACAAGGAGGAAAAAGAACAGAAGCAAAGAAACAGACAACAAAGGGGAAAACCGAAATAAATAATGATACAAGGAGAGTCTGGAGAACAGAAGGGGTTAAGGAAGCAAGTTGAGAGGCAATACAAGACAAAGAAGGAAACAACAAAGGAAGGATAGCAGCGAATGCAAAAGGAAGAAAGAAGGAAGTTGTGTACAAAGAATGAGTTGTGATTGTGACAGTAATCCGCTGGCTGATCACAGGTCAGAAGGCAAATAGAGAATGGTTGTGTGTGCTGGGTTCAGGCTGCAGAGCGCTCTCTCTCGGCCCACACACACTCTTTAGTGTCAGTTCAGCCTGTCTCCCGCTTTCTTGGCTTTCAGGCAGGAATGTGGGTCTGTGGGGGTCTGCCAAACCCGAAGAAAAAAAACAGAATCCCACCAACTATCGACCAACCAACAAACCAGCGGCAGGCGAGCAGAAAGAGGCCGCCACAAGCACCGAGGCTCCCATCAGGGATTAAAGGTGAATTAAAGGTGCATTATGAGGCTTTGGCTGATGAATACTGCCCAGTTATTAAGGGTGGGAATGTGGTTAGAAAGCATGTCGTAGATTAGACCCAATTTGGGGTTGGTTACACCTGCTCTCCCCCCTCCTCCTCTCTTAAAATATATTCAAACTGGCAAAAGATTATCAACAATATTATGAAACTGATCTAACTTTGAATGGTTTTGGTTATTGACTCAGTCAGAAGATTCCGCATGTGTTCAGAATCTGTCTGAATATTGAACTTATTGGCATTGGGATATATATTTTTTAAATCCTCTGGAGCAGAGAGGAGCTGTGGATTATTGTTATTGATGAATGCATCGGTGTTTCTTAGGGTCAAAAACACTAAACTCACAACTTAAAATGAAAGCGTTTAGTTTATTTAATAAAAGAGCACATGTTCAATGTGAAAAGTGACAGTAGATATAGAATAGTTGCAATTTGGTGCTATATATATAAAAAAGAAAAAATTATTCAAAAAGAAATTATAATTCTTTTTTTTTTTTTAACACCTTGAATTTCAGGGGGGGGCGTGGGGCTCCGTTGGCGGGGCGCAGCGCCCCTCCAAGACAATGGTAGGGGAAACACTGATGCATTTATTTAGATAATAACAACAATAAAAGGTCGAGCAAGTGTCAAGTCTGAAAACTGAAATCCACGGATGCAGAGTCTCTACATTGTTTCCATGGCACCTTGGCGGTGCAGTGTATGAGAAGTGTAGATATTGTTGATATGGCCCTCTACATGTTTCTTTGTTTTGTTCTTAGGGTTGGGACAGTCGTCTGCGGTGAAGCTCAGTGGAAAACCTGTCATTTCAGTTTGTCGGTCTAAACACTGAAGGATGGGCAGAAAAACACTTTCATCACCAAGAGCACAGAAAACACAGACGGACAGAAAACATCTTCTTGGAACCTTCCTTATTTGGATAAAAGCTCTCAGAGGGTTCCTGAGCAGGATTGGAGGCCCAGTCCCTCCTCGAGAGCCATATTGAAAAAAAATACATAAAAAACACTTAACTATTCATAGATAGTCAATCCGAGATAAATCTTGGTGTTATTGGCCCATTGGCTCCCATTGAGGAGGTGAACCTGGAGATTGATTTGTATTTGTATTATTTTTGGATCAACTTGAAGATCTGGGTTAAAACATTTAGTTAAATACAGGAACTTCCGGAGGAGTTTTTTCCAGCTGTGTTGTCAGAAATCTCCTCTGTCAGATTTAATCCATATGATCTCAGAGCTGATACTATGAAGAGGAAACTGTATCTACAGGCTGTGGATCAGAGCACCATCTGCCTTGCTCTTTTTTGAATATAACATTGTTCACCCTCCCTTGTGAATGGGCTCTGAAAACAGCACATCGTTTATTCTTGGAGGTGGTCCAGCCAAACGGGTGCACCAGCTCTGCAGCCAGCCGCTCTGCAGCCAGCCGCTCTGCAGTCAGACGCTCTGTAGCCAGACGCTCTGTAGCCAGACGCTCTGCAGCCAGACGCTCTGCAGCCAGACACTCTGCAGCCAGACGCTCTGCAGCCAGCCGCTCTGCAGCCAGACACTCTGCAGCCAGCCGCTCTGCAGCCAGACACTCTGCAGCCAGACGCTCTGCAGCCAGCCGCTCTGCAGTCAGACACTCTGCAGCCAGCCGCTCTGCAGCCAGACGCTCTGCAGACACTCTGCAGCCAGCCGCTCCGCAGACACTCTGCAGCCAGACGCTCTGCAGCCAGACACTCTGCAGCCAGCCGCTCTGCAGCCAGCCGCTCTGCAGCCAGCCGCTCTGCAGCCAGCCGCTCTGCAGTCAGACACTCTGCAGCCAGCCGCTCTGCAGCCAGACGCTCTGCAGACACTCTGCAGCCAGCCGCTCTGCAGACACTCTGCAGCCAGCCGCTCTGCAGCCAGACACTCTGCAGCCAGACGCTCTGCAGCCAGACGCTCTGCAGACACTCTGCAGCCAGCCGCTCTGCAGACGTTCTCGGACGCTCTGCAGGACGGCCGAACACCGCCTTTTGTTATTTGTGGTTACTGTTAGAAGTGAGATGTGTTTCTGTTTATGTCCTCTGGCCGTTATAAGAACAACAAGGGTCTGCTGGAGGAATGATGTGTTGTTCAGCCTCCACACACATGCGCAGACACACACACTACGCATTCCACAGTGGATCTGCAGCTCGGCGCTCTGGCTGCAGCCACATACCAACATTCCTCACAATGCAGCGTCTCTGCTTCCTGATCGCTCACACACCGGCCTCCTCCGCCGCTTCACACTCTGTCCGTCCGCCGCAAACAAAATCCCACTTAACAAGTCACTCTGCCTCATTGTCTGCCTTAAAAAACGTGCCTTGCTGCCAGCAGGGGTGAGATAATCCCCCTCGCTTTCGGCTTCCCCTCCACTGTTTTCTGAAATGTGTCTTTAAATAAAATAATCCTGTTTGTGCATCCATGTCAAGATAGTGATTCAGCAAATGTACTGATACTAGCTGATTTTTGATGTTTCGTTTTTTAAGAACAGTAGAAAATGTCCCTTTTCGGTCCGATAATCAATCTTGTTCTATGTGAAACTTATTTTGATTGAAGGCTACAGTGAAAATCAAAGCAGAGAGCTTCACCAGAATTAAATAGTTATTACAATAAAATAATTTATAATCAAATGTGAGATAATTTCAACCCAATGGCTGTTTTTGCTGCATATTCTAGGAAAATAAAATATGTTCATACTAGGAATTTTTGAGAATTTGAGAACTGCAAAAAACATTTGTCTTTCAGTCATATTGTCTCCTATTTGAGCTTTCTGTGGCTCGGTTTTTAAGCTGACGTGTCACGCTGCTCCCCAGGTTGTTTTTTCCTCTCTTTTAAGGTCTTTCTTTCTTTCGGCATCGGAGGAAATCGCCATTTCTAAACCCGTGAGGGGAGTCTGAGAGCCGACGCTTACACGTTCCCCCTCTGCACCTCGGTGACACATGTAATGGGCTCCCAATAGCAGGACTGTAACAACAACCCCCTGAATAACAATCATGTAATCCCCCCCCCCCCCGTCTATTGACACACTGAGGGAATTATCGCCGTGTCACTCGGGCTCAGTGGCATGCCGGCGTGGCCCGGCTCAGCCGCCAAAACCTTGCCACTAACGGCTGGTGATGAAGAAAGAGGAGGAGGAGGATGGCATCATCCTCCACCTCACAAACACACTGCGGAGGAACAACACTGTATGAACACAGACAAACACACACACCAGGATGCAAGTAACAAAACCTCACCAATACTCTCAAAATACTTCATTAAAGAAAGTGCATACTATTAATGGAAAATAAGTGAGGAAATTGAATATCAAATTGATAATATCCATCAGTACACAGTAATCTCACAAGTTGTGAAAGAAATGCAGAGTGTGAGTAGGATCCTTTCTACACAAGAGGCCTGTCAAACTGTTTCTCTGATAAACAAACACTTCTAAATACACTGTTTTCAGAATGAAATTTGGAAGACCCGATCTCTTTGTGGTACATTTTAAGATTTCATTCATGGCCAATAATGGATGTGGATAAAATGTGTTTCTTTGGTGACGTTTATTATGTATTTTTTCAATTTGACTTTTGTAATAATCACATTTTAATTTTTTAGATCCTGCAGTGACCACAAAATTATATTAAGATCTACTCTTGGCATTTTCTGAAATCATGAAATTCAAGTGACAAAAAAGTAGCCGAAACCAAACCAATACATGCAAGACGTAAATAATGTTGAGCAAACCCCAAACATCCAGATCTCGTCGGCAATCACAATCTCTGGAACGCCACTGACACTGACGTGGAAATAAAGCCAGCAAATACCTCAAATGACCAAAAGCCTTGTTAAAGTAGTTAAATTACGTAAAAATCGATTAGCAGGTGTCATATGAGGGCGCCCCCTGCAGGCCGAGGAGCCAAAAACACACACTACATTTACTGACACAAGGTTTGGGGGGGGGGGGGGGGGGGGGGGGTTTATATCAGGAAATATAAATTTAAAGTTCAACTTTATAAATATTTTGCAAATTATATAAACATAAATATATTAATATTACAATTAAAAATGTGGGATGACAAATAAAGAAATGGTGTCTGGCACAGAGTCTTTGTTATTTGTAGGGATGAATACATGGCTTCAGAATCAGCCTGACCATTGTCCAATGTTGTTTAATGATCAAATGTTATCAGAAATCAGAAATAGATATTAATAAAATAAACAAATGAATAATGAAATCAATAAGCCAAAGAAAAAAACATCAGCTTGATTTTTTTACAAGAGCAAAGCAGTAAAAAAACATCTGTTTAAACTGTTAAACATTTGTCTTCCTGCCTCTTCATTGAGCAGGATTTATAAAACCAACTGCTGATTATTGGTTTTACTGGCTGATAATCAGATTAAACGTTAAAGCTTGTGTTCTGAACCGCGGTTCAAACACGTCTCCAAACAGACTGAATCTCTAACCAGAAAATCAGGATGACAAATCAGTTTTTGGGAGGATTGAGGATTTATGAAAGCTGCAGCAAAAATCTGACATTACACCAAAAACTGAGGGTAAAATACCCGATCAGCAGAAACACCACTACATGATGTTACTGCTTGTGTCACTGACAATATAATATTCATTTACAGCCTATAAATCTACTCATTTATAAATTATAAGATTTAAATATCAGTGCATCATCTGGTGTCTGAAGAAATTGAAATGTATTTAAAAGATAATCCTTATGATAAAGTTAATTCAAATAATTGTTGGATTACAAGATATTTAAAAATATAGCATTGTGATTTGTTTTAATTCAAGATTTAATATTGAAATCTATTTGTGTCCATTTGCCGTGGTTAATTTCAGGAGATTAAGCCAATAATTCCTGCAAAGGGAAGACAAAATCTGCAGCTAGAATCTCCAAGATGTCACACCCAAAAAAGCCCCTAAATCCTTTTTTAACCTCTGACCCTGAACACAACACTGTGGCAGAGATAAGGATTTTTAAAGAGCAAAAGTAGGTCAAATGTAAATTACTGATGGATAAATTAATGCAAATTGATCCTAATTCGTGTAGTCATTGTTTTTTTTAGTTAAAGTGTAAAATAAAAATGTAATGTTAAGCTTGCTGCAGGTCTGCCCTGTCACCTCAGCAGCTCACCTCTGACACAAACATTTCGTTTTTTAATGTAGACACACATATTTGTGTGAGGCCTTAGGTTCATATAAGGCCTCAACTGGAGCAGGAAGGAATCAATTCATAATCAAATCCACTTAGATTTGTACAGAACAGGATCAACCTGCATTGTTGAACACAAGCAGCCGAAAGAAGGACTGGAAGTCCTGCAGCGGAGAGACCCTTCCCCTCCCGGCAAGACCCTGCAGTTAGCGACCGTACACATTTATCTCTGCACACATATAAAGACGCACGGAGCCCCGAAACAACGTGTCACATTTATGAAATGACAACAAAAAATCCCATTGCACGTCTCGTTGAAACTGAACTACAGTCACAGCAGGTCGGCGAGTGCAGACACAGTTTGAAAGTTAGGGGGTATCGAAAAGAGAAATCACCAGCAGGATTACGTGTCCTTCACCTAACTTTGCTCCTCCACATTGTGCTTAACGTGTGCCATTCAGACTCATAGGGGACGCTAAGAGGGAGATCTCCTGAAAGAAGCCCCGCGCCCTCCAAACTCTGAGCCGGAGCTCCGGTCAAGGCTGGCCGGGCAGCGGGAGCCTGAGCCGAGCTTCAGTCAGAGGAGCAGCCCGCAGAGAAACACACACCCAGCTTCTCAAACCTGCTAACAAACTACTCAGAAACACGCAAATTGGACCGAAGAAAAGTTGACAAAAGTTCTGAGGGATAAATGACTGCTCGGAGCTAAAACATGTGAACTTCTGAGGCGCCGTCCGCCATGTGCCGCGCGCAGAGGAAGACGGCAGTGGGAGTGTGAAGAGAGAGCAGAGACTATAGGAGCAGTCCATACCGCCCATACCGTCCCGAGCACAGGCAGCAGGCTATAGGAGAGCCCGGACACAGCTCCCTGCAAAAAACAGCGTCAAGAAACATTGAAAAAGTTTGAAAAGCACTCACCTGTGTTAAACATAGCGGAGAATACATATCTGTCGATCTAATCTTAGATCTGGAAGGTGTGTGTTTATGTGTGTGTGGGTTACTGTAACTCCAGCCGGTGTGTGTGCGCGTGCGTGTGCGTGTGTGTGTGTGTGTGTGTGTGTGTGTGTGTGTGTGTGTGTGTGTGTGTGTGTGTGTGTGTGTGTGTGTGTGTGTGTGTGTGAGAAAAAGGAAGGAACAGAAAAAAGGAGTGAGAGAGGGGAAACAGAGCCCTCCTTTTGCCCCCTTCGCTTTCACATTTCCAACCAGGGCTGAACTTTGACCCCGCCTCAGGTTACATGTACTGTCCGGACCTGTTAGAGGCCCTCCGCCGGGGAGCGCACAACTTTCTGTCCTGACACGATGAACATCTCCAGCAACAAGAGAAAAGTCCCGTTATGAAAACTGAAAATTAAAAAAAAATTAAATCACAGGGAAGCCCGGTGTGGTGTCGGTGCTGAGGCGAGGGCGGTGCCGTTGGATGGTGCTAATCTCCAAATTGTCCCGAAACTGCATTTCAAACCGCCGGAGATCCGCGGTGACCAGCGGACCTCAGCAACATGTCTATCCGTGCTGCGGCGCGCTGTGGCCGGCGTGCGATGGTGCGGCTCCTCGGTGCTCGGGACGGTGTGCGCGGTGCAGTAGTGTCCGCGGAGAAAGAGAACTGGAGAGGAAGAAAGAAAGGGCACAACGGGATCCCTGAGCTGCCAGACGGCCGCCTCGCCTCTAAAACAACCGACAGCTGCTTTCCGTTAATGTTATCTCCAACAGGAGGAGACGGTAAAGAAGAGAGAGGGAGGGGGAGAGAGAGTGGGTCGGTGTGTCCCGGACGCAGAACGGAGCGCCACCTCCTCTCCGCTGCTCTGCTGTCTGCTCTCCGGCTCCGGTCCTCCACTCGGTCCGCTGCCCGGCTGCTCGGTGTGTGTGCGGCCGTGGACTGTGCGCACTGACCCTGCAAAGCCCGAACTGATCACACACTCTGCTTATTGATCAGGAGGGAAACATCGATCCTCCTCACGCAGTTTCACAAGTACAACCCGGTGACGCCGCTGATGTCTGTGAGAGAGTGTGTGTGCTCCGTGATCCCGAGGAACTGATCACTGTGTGGGATTATGGATCGGTATCGATTAGTAGCCTATGCACGAACTGATTTCAGTGCGTTTATAAAAACTTGACTGGCTCCGGTGGGCAGCAGAACAACCCACTGGTGTATAATGGTTTATTTTCATTAGGAGGAAGACATTGATTTAATCCAACAGCACAGAGTAAATGAAGTTGTTTCTCCCGCGTCTTTTGCACAAGTTTGGATGGTAACACCGCGCCTGACCGCCTCTCTCTGGGTCCAGCTATAGCTCTGCGGCTCCCTCTCACTCCACAGGCTGCTTTCTTTTCCTGTCCCGTTACGAGACGGAAAACAAACTCCTATCCGGTGCTATACCTCGTGTCCAAATGCCACTCCGGAACCCCGTAAACCGTTAAATGCCTCTCTGCTAAAACGCACAAACAGCCGCTCCGGTGGGAAGTCAATAAGAAGCTGACAGCTGATCAGATGTGATCTATGGAGATCTGACCGGATCCACTCACTGCAGGGACACACTCTATTACTTTCTCTGTAATTAAAGCCTCAAACACACAAATCATGTTTTATTAACTTGTTATTTTCTGAGGTTGTTGCTGTTGTCTGCTCGATTCACGTTACACAAAGTTATATATATCAATGAGACACATAGATCATAGATATGGCCAATCAGCTCTCACATTCTTTTTTATTGCTTCTTGAGTATTTTACTATGTTTATGAGTAAGTATTTACTTTGCATAGACATTTTTATTTATTGAATCACTCTCTGCTCTATAAATGTTATTTGAGCATAAATGTTGGGATGCACCTGGAATCCTTTCGTTTTTTCTGGTTTGTCTTTTGTAAAAAAACATTTTATTTCAACTGCGTTTTATATAGTTTTGAGTGATAAAAAAACCTCCTGAACTTGAAGTTTAGTCCTCAGAAAAGTCAGAATTGGAACAAAGTTAACTGGAGGAAAGGGTTATACTTATTTGTTTGGTGGATGTTTTGCACGTAAAATATTAAGTTAAGTACAGGAATATTATGGCTTACTCAAAAAGTAATTATTCTGCAGTTTGAGGCCCTTTTAAAGTAATACATTACTGTGTAACAACACAGGATAATAATAATAATAATAATAATAATAATAATAAGTGGGGAATACACGTAGGCTAGATGTCAGCGAACAAAGTAATAATATCTCACTCTGAAAATGGAAAAGGAACAGGAAGCCTTCCAAATTAAAAATGTAAAAGTATTCACTTGACATCTCGTATTTTTGTATTTGTTTTATCACAGCACAGTGACGCTCTGCTGTTTTGTGTTTAAACTTATGAACTGACCTTTGAGGTGAATGGAGTGTACAGCACCCCCTATATCCACACAGCTTACAGTATACCATGCAGAAAGAAGTGCCATCCTAATATTTTTTTATCACAAAAACATCAATACAATTATGTTTGGATCCTTAAAAAGATATTCACATTCACGATAAATGATGAACCATCTCAAATGAATGTATTATGTTGGTGAATCGAGCAGATGTTTGAACATTACATGGTATGAAAGAGAGATATGCCCAAAGGAGAGAAAAGTGATCTTTGGGTTTTAAAAAACTATGAAGAATCCTCAAGTGTCACTTGAGAAACACAGACACACTATAAACGCCTTTAGAGGAACATAAGAGCAATATTAGTCTGTAGATGGAAGTTACAATGCAAATCCAGTAAAACCTCTATAAAGCCACAGACACTGTGTTTCCCTACAGGACCGTTAAAGATGATACAAGAGGAGATCAAACTCCACAAACAGACACATACATCAGCTCTGAACCACAGACACACTGTGAAACACGATACAAAGATATCATATACTGCAGGAAGCCCAAACAGCACCACAGAGTCCTGGCTACATATCCTGACACAAAGGAACCACACAGTGGAAGTAGGGTCAAACTTGCCATGACAACACAATAATCACTATAAACTCACCACAGTCATATTACAATCATATTATATAGAGAATAAACTGCCATTATAGACTATATCATTCCTTTACAGTACAACAGACACCTTTTAAATCCTACAAGGATATTCTAGGAATATTATGTTAATATTGTAAGTGTAAAACATGTATACAGTAAGTTTAAAAAACAGCACTCATGTTTGTTTTATTTGAGGTGAATATATCTGCATGTTTCTTGTTGTTCTGACTTTGTATCAATAAGGTTTTTTGCACTTGTAATTGGATAAAAGCGTCAGCTAAATTAAATGTCATGACAGTCTAATAATCAAATTGTACGTTGATAATACTTACAAGTGTTGTATTAGCATACAATCTCATTACGTGTTTTAAATTCAGCCTAAAACAGACATGAAAAAACTCTGGGGGATTAGCGACATATTCTGGGATTATTACGATTATTTTAAGAGGTAATCAAATGCAAACTGGCATGTTTTATAGAGTGATATTGATATTGTGATGAAAGTATGATAAAGTGCAATATACTGATTAATAAGTATACCTACTTTAAAATCCCTACAGAGACAATGTAAGTATTAATTCAGTCATCATTTAAGATATAAAAGGGAAACAGAATGATCAACCTAGAAATGAAGTGAAAGGATAATAATACCAACAGGGAGACTCTCTGTTGAGCGTCACTGACAGGAACAAAGGCCAATATATTGAAATTATATTTAAAGGCTATAATGTAATTAATTTCAACCAGTTGTAATGCACAATTGAATGTCTTTAAACTCAATTTAGTTGAGTTATTGGTAGCCTATACTAAAATATTATCATGTGAAATAAAATATCATAAAATATATTAAAGACACAAAAAAGCACATTTTGAGACCTAGCCTACTTCAATGACATTGCATGCAAATAAGGTACAAATAAGAGACGGCGTGTAGCCTATACGCTTCATGTTCGATGCTCGCCTAATACAATAATTCACTTAGCCATATAATAAAGTTATAATGATTATGAGGGGACACTTAACTGCCAATTATAGATACATACATGATTTAGTGTTAATATCCTGAGTTTCAAAGGCTCATACTGGCGTTCCATTGCAAATAGTCTATGAAAAGTTAATATTGAGAAACTTTACTCGGGATTCTGCATTTCCGGTCTGACAAAGGTATTAAAGTTTAGAAAAAAAACACTCTGCGAAGAACTCGGGAGGAATAACTAACCGGAGAGAAACCCAGGCCTCTATGTTTGTTTGTTTGTTTGTTTGTGTATTTGTTTGTTATGTCATTTGTTTATCCCCATTCTCCCATTTTCTTCCTTCTGTCCGGCTGGAACCACATTGGTCTGACCCGGTTCCGCTCGGTGTGACCCTGTAGGGTACAGCGGCAACGTGGATTCGCTCCCCGCCCCGCGCTGCGAGCCTCCTGCCGCAGGGTGGGGAGCGCTCTCTCCCGGCCAACGGGGCGCTCAGAGGCGGCGGTGAGAGAAGAGGAGAGGCGGTGAGCGGAGCGGAGTCGGTGAGCGGAGCGGAGTCGGTGCACCGGCTGCTGCTGCTGGTTTTGGCCGCTACACATGGCTCTGTCCCCAGCAGTGAGGGGGGGGGGGGGGGGGGGGGGGCTACAGCACCTGCACTCTGCTGCTCTGTTACTGAGACCCTAACTGACTCGGAGTCAGCTTGTGTGTGAAGGCCAGTCAGAAACATAACATGTAGCCTAATATTAGAAAAGAAGAAGCAGACCTAACCTTACATCTGTTCCACGATCTAATATGATTAGCATTTGTCGAATTCGAATGTAATGTCCCTCACTCACAACCCTTTGGAAATTAGTGTGAGAGCTTCAAATGCAAGTAAACAAAACATTTCACTCAGTAGCTTTTCTGTAGCTTTCCACTTCTTCAACAGATGGAGGTTGAATTCGTAATGATCTGCTAATCCATCGAACTCCATTTTTAGATGAAGACTGTGAGATACCCCAAAGCTCCTGAATAACTGCGCATAGAAATGGAACTTGCAGCCAGATTTCTGTCCATTCAAATGTGTATGCTTTTACTGGTGTATTTGTTGTTCATTTACCATCAACAGTTGTTCTCATGTGAACATTTTCTGTACATACAACCTCTCATTCATCCACAAAACCATGGAGTGGGGTCATTTAGAAAAACTGGGGTTCAGTATTCAACATAAATTGGGGATCAGACCAATGACCATGGAAGAGAAAATAACCCTGATGATATCACAGTAAAGTTAACTCACATGCTAAATGCAATGTTTGACAAACTGAAAGAGGGAAGCTTGAAAGACCCAGACATAAAGGCAGGAACGATAGTTGCATATAATGGAATCCAGTGTTTTGGGAATTTTTACCCAAAAACAGGAACTAAAAGTCCAAAGTGAATAATAAATAACTGCAGTGGCACTTTTCTTAAATGTGGTGCAAAGAACTTCCTAAGTGTGGTAGCAGACCTCTGAATGTTCTGGTTCTGTGCAGCAGCGATTTCCTTCAGTTTGTAGAAACGTGTGAGTTTTGTAGTGAACAATACAAAGACCACCAGTGGGGACAAGATGTATGGAGCTGTACAGGTTGTAGTAGCCTACTTGAATATTAGACTGAATAAGAACTTCATCTGGGGGATGGACCTTATTTTAAGTTTAGCTCCTCGAAAATATATGGGATTATTTTAATATGCCCTCACTTAAGTACACGTTCTGCCCTCAGAAGTGTCTCCACATAAAATCCCTCATCACTCTCAATTTTAAATCTTTCATCAAATTAATTGATGCGACAGAGTCCACGCTATAAATGTGATCAGCTCATCATTTACCGTGACGTTTGTCTTGTGAGCAACCTGTTCGTTAGAAGCTCTTTCTAAATAAAGCTGCTTTGGCCTCAGCTGATCTTTTCTTCTGCAGGTTTTCAGGAGCTGCGAGTCGCCTGAGGTTAATGAACAGAAGCTTTTATGTTAATAGAAGGACAGCCGGCGTGATTTAACAAGACAATCTGCAGATTTACTTTCACTCAAACACTGAGGCTGCGGATCCACGTTATTAGTTGGCTAAACAACGGCTCAGCAATGAAGGTCAAGACAAAGAGAAGGTAATTAGATTACAGCAATTAAATTGGGTTTTCAATATGATCAATAATCTTAATGTCTAATCACGGACCGCTCGCTCCGAAAAGAATGGAATCAGTTCCTGTATTCTCAGGTAAAATAGGTCCCTTCATATGACAAGATAACTGAGGAATAACATCAGATTTTTATACATTAGGATCTGGATCATTGAATCTGAAATGTTCTATTTTTAATTACGATTTTGCTCCTGAATCTGATTTGCATCTAATACTTTTGTGATCATTAGACTTAGTCCTAGATCATTCAGGATTTGATTTCCATTAGAAATCCAGCTCTCTGTAAAGCAGTTTAACAATATGACTACTGATGGTAATTTCCTTTTTAATTGTATTCCATTATTTTGAGTAAGTTACATTAGTTATATGTAGGTGTGTCTTTAATTCTTCCAGATCTAATTTAAAGTGCATTGTCAAGAGCTTTGCCGGGAGATACAGTTAAATGGATGCTCAATTGTGTTTGTATGTCATTATTATTGAGTTTATTTTTTTTTACGTTAAAACCTGAATCATATAACATTTGTCATCACTGCATATTAATGCAGTAATGTCTGCATTCAAAACTCACTGTGGTATTACCGCAAAAAATAATTAGAAAACAAATATCATCCTCTTTCATGGCACCAGATGTTTCCCTGTACTGAGTGTGAGGCGCCATCTAGAGCCAGCTGACTGACACTACAACACAGAGGGTGTGTGTGTGTGTGTGTGTGTGTGTGTGTGTGTGTGTGTGTGTGTGTGTGTGGGTGTGCACGAGGCCCTGCGCTGAAAGTGTGTACAGTGTGTTGATATTCTACACTGCAAAATCCTGTGAAAATCGACACACTATGAAAATAACTGAATCCATAAGGTTCTTTTCATATAAAAAAAGTATTGTATTTTCACAGGAGCAATGCCATAATAAAAAAAGCATATCATGGTCAAACTTGATTGCTGTCAAGATTAATATAAAAAATAAAACAGTAGAACAATAGAATATTTAGGTAAGACATGATTATCATTTTCTTTTTGTATCTGATTGTCTGTCTGATTACTATGAATGAAATATCTACATTTAATAGAAAATTATAATTAAAAGAAAAGAAAAACTCCTAGGTTGGAAATACTCTCGGAACGCGAGACCTTGAGACAGTAAAACCGCCCGGCGACAGGTGACTTCCCTTTAAAGTTTAAGGGTGTACTTGATTTAATAATGGTTAAGTCAGAAGGGTTGTGCATTATTATGTCAATAAGGATCCTCACAATTATAGCAGCACAAACATGTGTGAGTGGTAATTACACCGTCCGGCAACGGCATCACCTCCAAGATCCTTCACTGCCATTACATCAACAAGCAGCACTGCCATATCAGACACACACACACACACACACACACACACACACACACACACTGGGTGCGCTCGTGCAGGTGTTGCCTCTTCACACACACCTGGCTGAATTTGCAGCAGAGATCAGACTCTCCTTCAGGTTCATCAACATCAACTGACAATCAGACCATCTGCATCACCACAAGTCAGCCGTCCCCATGACAACGAATGAATCTGGCATAGCAACCCACCCATGGCCTAATTTCTGACTTCTGTATTTTATAACATTTTTCTTCAGATTATAATATATTACACTGCAAAGTAAGACAAAGAACAATGAAAAAATACCAGTCTGCAGACTTAAATTGCTCAGTTTTGACGGGAGTGGAAAAGTCATGTTTAAATGCAGTGCAGCATGTTCTCTTCTTCTTTGCAAACTTCGACTAAACTGTGTTCAAACCCACATATCTTTATATCAAGTTGTACTGGAAAAGACTCCAAACAAAACATGTCTAAATGATGCATCCGTCCTGGGTTTGGAAGGGAGCAGGGTCTCCACTGTAGGATCAGATAGAGCAGCAGGATGATAGCAGAGGATATGCTCTGTGTAGCACACATCATACAGAGGGACTCTGTCCATGCTTTAGATACGTCTTTTAATGCCCATGTTGTACTACTGTTCGTACTACTGTTCGTACTACTGATTGTACTACTGTTTTTAAATGTGTTTAGAGGTGACGGAGCTGGGTGTACTTTTATTAGAGATTTTTCTGTTGTCTGTGTTGTTTTAGAATGTGTGTCAGGATGGATCCCATGTCTTTTTATTTGCAAAATAAATCTACCTACGGAGCTAAATTTAGGCCAAATGTTTTGATCATTCGGAAAAATTTAAAGTATTTGAAAGTAAAAGTTTTGATCCTGAACTTTAAAAAATACAATGATGTATTCATACAAAAAAAAAAAATTTGAACAGTTTTTTCAGATTGAATATATTTAGAATCAGTTTACTGTAGCAATTTTCTTTTATTAAATATGTATTTTTCACATTTCACATTTATTTATATTTTGATATTTGAGTAATAGTTTTTTTCAGATTCAGATATTTTTTTCGCTTTGATACTTTTGGCACTGATGTTGCGTGGGGGCGGGATTAGCTGAGAGGGGCTTGGAATCATGAGTGGCAGGCCTACCGTAGTCATGTTGCCTTCAGGAATTGTAGATATCCCGATAAATATTGCTAAACACTTTTTATACACAACACTCCTGTGATTGGCAGTACATCGACACTGATGCCAGTGACAATGTTCTATTTAGCAAGCCATTTCTGATCTTACTTGGCAACAATCATAGGAGCAATACACTGTGCCAGTTAGTGCTGTTCAGCCACCGCACTTTAAGCATGGGTGTTCCCCACTTCCTCAAAGCAGCGTGAACGCAGCGTAGTGTTAACTTAGGGCTTGCAATAGCAGGGTTCAGGGTTAACTCTGAGTTTTCGGTCCTACGACGCTGGTTCACTTCTTACCGGGGTAGATCTCCATGGTAACTTATGCTGAACACCTAACCTGCTCCGGGGCAGGTAATGTTCCAGATAAGAGATCAGGGGATTACTGGTGCTTTATCTTAATAAAAGTCACTTTCTGATAGCGTTTGTCCAAAATGTGTTTCCCAGGTGAGGGGTGAGTTAACTCAAATTTCGAAAAGATATACTTCTTATTTCATTCTGATTAAATCCATGTTGAAATGACATTTTGTTTTCAGTTATATGTTGTTTAATCCACTGAACTCATTGGGACTGTTTGTTTGTTAGAAAATAGCTCAAACAAAAACATGCTCACAGCCAATACCTGGAGATAGCTTAACGAAACACTGATACCATTTTCAAATGATAGAGGTGTGTTTCAGTCCCAGTCTCAACACCTTGGTCTATAAACCCCAAACTCTTGGCATGAAGAAATCAGTTCCATTTATATGAGCACACAGTTCAAAGTGACTTCTACAAATAGACGTTTATTATCATGAGTACACAGGTAGTGTACCTGTCGTCAGGGTTGGAGAGGAAGAAGAGTTGAGATTCGAGAGTCAGAAACATCAGAGTGAGTTCAAGTTATTATGGGAGATATGAGTAACATCCTACAACACCTAAAACAGCCAACCAATCCGACGAAAGCAGAAACTCAAAAACTCGACATGGACGTCACCATGGAGACGGGCTGATGTCTGCAGAGGTTAGCGCCAAAATTACTTCAGGACCAACTGTGTGTGTGTGTGTGTGTGTGTGTGTGTGTGTGTGTGTGTGTGTGTGTGTGTGTGTGTGTGTGTGTGTGTGTGTGTGTGTGTGTGTGTGTGTGTGTGTGTGTGTGTGTGTGTGTGTGTGTGTGTGTGTGTGTGTGTGTGTGTGTGTGTGTGTGTGTGTGTGTGTTGGGGGATGGAGGCTCCACCTGCTCCCACTGAGCTGCTGCCAGGCTGGAGATCAGCCAGCAGCACCGGGCCTGAAACCAAGTCTCCGCCAAGCTCGCACAGCCAGAGAGAGAGAGAGAGAGAGAGAGATGAGAATGGAGTGATGAGGAGGGAGAATAAGGTCAGGAAATCAGCAAAGAGAGGGATAGCAAGAGGCAGAGGGACAGTCGCACAAGGGAAGAATAGAGAAACACAGAAGCAGGATAAAGTGATGACTGCCTTAGAGTGGTTCAGGTCCTATTTGTCCCAGAGATCCTTCTCTGTTAGGCTTGGTGACTTTACATCGTCTTCTGCCCCCCTATCCTGTGGAGTTCCCCAAGGTTCTATTTTGGGACCCATTTTCTTTTCTTTATACCATCTCCCCCTTGGACCAATTTTTAGAAAACATGCTGTCTCCTACCACCTTTATGCGGACGACTCCCAAATATATCTGCCCCTAAAACAAAACACCAGCTCTCTGATGCCCCTGGTTCACTGTCTTAAACCCCTGGTTCCTAAACTTTTTAAACATAAATGAGAGCAAAACGGAGGTCATTGTGTTCGGACCAAATGGTGATGTCCCTTCCATTAACCTGGGTTCCCTCCATATGCAAAACCCATGGTCACTAATCTGGGCATCAAAATCAACAGTGCTTTTAAATTAGATAAACAGATAAACTCTGTGGTTGAGTCCAGTTTTTATCACCTGAGGCTCCTGTCCAAAATTAAACCGGTTTGATCCTTTTTAGACTTTGAGCGTGTAATTCATGCCTTTGTTTCGACTCGTCTAGATTACTGTAATGCACTTTATGCCGGACTAAACCAGACCTCGCTGGCACGCCTGCAGCTGGTACAAAACGCTGCGGCTCGGCTGCTTACAGGAACCCGCAAGCAAAGGGCTTTGATGTCGGCTGATCAGCTGCTGCTGGTAGTCCCTAAAATAAAGAAAAAGACCAGGGGCCTCATTTATAAAGGGATAGACGCTCAAAAAATGGCGTACGCCAGTTTCTACGCAATGTTTGCGATTTATAAAATACTAACTTGACGGGAAAATGTGCGGTCCTCCACGCAAACTCTAACCCATGCGTACGCACTAAGCACAACAACGGGAGAGACGAGAAACTGCGACACCGTTGGCAGAAGGAAGAATGGAGAGAAATATGTGGAAATAATACCATAAATAAAATGTTACCTCTCATTTATCAAATATGAAGAATTCATTTTCAAACATTGATTAAAGCCAATCTTAAAATGATTAAACAAACGCCTGTTTGAGACTCCTCAGTGCACACAAAAACATCACTTGGAGAAATAAATAAATACGGATATGTTATTTAAAACCACCTTGAATATGTTGTGTTAATGTTATGAAATGTTTTCTCATAAATGATGCGGTAAGCAGGAGGACAGAATAACGTCTAAACTGACGCCGTTTTGCATTTCTATAGGTTGTAGATACGAGCATGGTTTTATATCCTATCACGTTTAATCGTGTTTTATGCCGTTTGCCAAGACTTGATAAGTCGCTCGTAAAACACAGGAGGTATGGAAACTAAGAACACCATATGTGGTCAATTGTACAGCTAATATAACACAACACATTGTATTTCCTTTAACTGGTGGATTATGGATATATAGTTGCTGATCGACAGCTGGAACACAAACCACCAAATACAAAAATAATTCAGATCCAGTCGTCATGACTCCACTCTGGAGGGATTCCCCGATCATTTCTTACAGTTTCTCATCAAGGGGGGGGGGTCTCCTGTCCCCGGGACAAACACACTGCCTGAGGAAGGTTATGTGTATTTTTTTTGTCATTAACTTTTTTCGGACCACTTATTTATTTATTTTGGTGACTCTGGTGCTACTCTGGTTCAAACTGCATCCACCAAACAATATGATTTATCTCCACCTCCCCAAAATCACACGGTGTGAGATGTCTTTTTTAGCTGTTCGGTCGTAATTTCCTGCGATCTTCTTCATGCAGTCAGTCTGAATGAATGAATGAATGGGCGTTTCTTTGACTATTTATAGGCAAATATGGGTGTTACGTGAAGCCTGCAAAAGCTGCGCCGCATTTCGAGTCGATTGTGATTTCTAAAGGGAAACAGGCGTAGGGAGTGCCGTACGCACTTCCCTTGCCGGTACGTAATGTTTTGTGAATCGGAAAATGTCGGAAAATGTCTGTACCTATTTTTTTGCTTTGTACTACGTAAGCAACCTTCCCACGTGAATCCTACGCAAGGCGTTATAAATGAGGCCCCAGGGGAGACCGAGCCTTCTCAGCGGTAGCCCCCAGGCTCTGGAACGACCTGCCCCCTCATGTCAAATTGTCGCCCACTCTCCAAACTTTTAAGTCCCGCCTAAAGACCCCCCTCTTTTCCCTCGCTTTCGAGTCAGTCTGAGCTCGACCTATTCTATGCTTTTATTGTCTGTCCATAGCCTTTATGTGCCTTGTATTTATTCCTATGTGTGCCTTTTATCTATTCCTGTAATATTATATTTTATTATAATGTTATGTTCATTGTGAAGCACTTTGGCAAACCCTCTGTTTTTAAAATGTGCTATATAAATAAAGTGGATTGGATTGGATTGGATGAGGACACATGTAAAAGAAAAGAAGAAGAAGAGGGAGGAAAGAACAAAGTGGAAACAGGAAAACA
>NW_022987710.1:377500-382500 GCF_902827165.1 Trematomus bernacchii
TACAATCTGCCGACAAATAAAATCACATTCCGTATAATCGGCATGGATAAAATAATAAATGTATCTATGTCAATAAATTCCCTTTCACATATGGTTTGGATTAAACAAACTGTAAAAAATACATATTGTGGAATATTAGTATATAAAGAGATCTGGCATTTTGAGGATTTAGTTATTGTAGCACCAAGCGGACTAAGGCTGGCAGGGCCTCCATTCACAGAGCACTGTCTCCCTCTGCTGGAGGATAGATGATAACGCATTCATCTGACTTCAACAGCAGAGGGGTCAAACAGAGGTCACCCAGCCTCCTATTCACATCATTAGGAGATTATTAAAATAAGCTACCTCCTGTTTTCCTTGAGTTGTAATCCAAATAAAGGAATGAAGGACCATGATATGTTTTGATCAGCTAGCTTCACAACTCTTGTTCACATGCCACAACATTTTTGTTTCCGATGCAACCGACTCTTCCTATGAGAGCTTCATATTCACTGCAGGACCAAAAATAACTCGAACCTCCTCTACCACACTGACTTCCTTCTCCATACCTTCACACCACCGTCAACACATCCTACACAAAGTTGCAAACCAAAGGTCCAAACCAAAAAAATCCGGAACTCCACAACCCTGCACACTTGAAACTGAAAATGTCCAGGAAGGACAAGATGTCAGTATTCCGAAGAGCTCCATATCAACTTCATACTGGCATTTCTACTTTTAACAGTTTAACACTGAGATTATTTCAAATGTTGTTTTAAATGTAATTCCTACAACCACTGTAGTGGCATCACCAGTTTCACCAACTTCAGCATCATTTTAAGTCCTAGAAATGAAAGTGTCTGTAAATCATGAACATTTCTAAGATCCTGGAGAGCTTCAACAAATACATTTTTTTTAATTATAAATATGATCTGTGTGTGTGTGTGTGTGTGTGTGTGTGTGTGTGTGTGTGTGTGTGTGTGTGTGTGTGTGTATGTGTGTGTGTGTGTGTGTGTGTGTGTGACCTAACTGTGGAGGAGAGTGATGAACACAGCGGGGGGGGGGGGGGGGAAGCGATGAAGGATGCTGCAGGAGGAAGTGGGACGAAGGGACGCCATCACTCACTGACCCCCGTTGCCCCCGCCCCATCTTATCTCCCAACACCCACACCCCCCATATGTGGACCAGAGGAAGGGGGATCTGGGTTTGAGGATGATGCATGTGCTGGGGGAAACCCCCGGGCAGACATCCAAACGTGTTTGTAGTGAAATCTGGATCCAGACCCTCATTTGTCACATCAGCAGCTTCTCGTTCACACACAAACAGTTTTAACCTCTAAGTCTAAAGTCAATCAAAACTTCCTAGAACCCTGTTCTCTCACCTTTACGTCTCCACAGACTACGTTTATCGGAGTTTCCCAATGATGACTTATTTCACTTGCTCAGACCACTCTAACTTGGAATATTTCCCACCGCCTCCGACCATAACTAGTCAGGTCCTCTGCTCAAATTCCACGACTACGACAAATCCATAATCACTTTATCTTTGTCTTACACTGGATGACCTCACACATGTCTCAAACCTCCTTTTACAAAATCCATGAAACCAGCCGACACTTTAAGAGCTCAGCTAGCTTCCATTATTGTGCACGTTTATATACTGTATCTCCTACACTCCTACTACCTCAACTCCCTCCAAGCACCACCCTGCAGACCACCTTAACTACCACTTACACCCTGCAGACCACCTTAACTACCACTTACACCCTGCAGACCTATACCACTTACACCCTGCAGACCACCTTAACTACCACTTACACCCTGCAGACCACCTTAACTACCACTTACACCCTGCAGACCTATACCACTTACACCCTGCAGACCACCTTAACTACCACTTACACCCTGCAGACCACCTTAACTACCACTTACACCCTGCAGACCACCTTAACTACCACTTACACCCTGCAGACCACCTTAACTACCACTTACACCCTGCAGACCACCTTAACTACCACTTACACCCTGCAGACCACCGTAACTACCACTTACACCCTGCAGACCACCTTAACTACCACTTACACCCTGCAGACCACCTTAACTACCACTTACACCTGCAGACCACCGTAACTACCACTTACACCCTGCAGACCACCTTAACTACCACTTACACCCTGCAGACCACCGTAACTACCACTTACACCCTGCAGACCACCTTAACTACCACTTACACCCTGCAGACCACCTTAAGCACCCACGAGCTGCCCCCCTTCCAGCTCAACGTCTCTCCCCTTTTCCCATCTCTCTCTCCCTCCTCTCTCTCCTGGACTGTGTGTGTGACTGTGTGTGTGACTGTGTGTGTGACTGTGTGTGTGACTGTGTGTGTGACTGTGTGTGTGACTGTGTGTGTGACTGTGTGTGTGACTGTGTGTGTGACTGTGTGTGTGACTGTGTGCTCTGCAGCGGTAAATGGATGTGCCCTCTTGAAGGAACAGGTCAGCACTTATTTCCGCAGCACATAATGAGAAGCACATGGACTCATCCTCCTCCTCCTCCTCCTCCTCCTCCTCCTCCTCCTCCTCCTCCTCTCTCCTCCCATCTGTTAGGAGGAAGATGAAGAGTGGGTCCACACCAAACAAAAACAACATGATCATTTCAAGTGATATAATAGAATAATGAATGCATTGAAGTCATTAAACGTTAACCACTTCCTAAACCACACCGGTGCACAATAAAAACCTCCTTTACATCGTTATTCCATTCCAGTTCCCTCATATATGAACAAGCTCCTTGTTGAGCTACATATTTATTTATATTATTTAATAGTTAAACATTTATTTTCTTGCTGTTTTTTGTTTATTGTAAATGTACCTTTAAGTACCTTTTTATGCTTTTATTTTGAAGGCAGTTTTGGGTACTGGGTGATTTGGGCACCTGGTGATAATATATATATTTGAGGCAGGGGCTGGTTGGATCAGCGCACTAGTATAGGTAGTAATATTCATTGTACTTTTGTGGAGTGGAAATAAATGTACACAAAGGATGTTCTTGCCTGGACTTGGATCATTCCCTGAATAAGATTCACATCTCACGGGGTGTCTAGGAGGACAGAGCTAAACAGGCACATTTGAAAACCTTTAGCAGGACTGCATGCTTTTGTAATGGATAATAAACAAGGCCTAGAATGATCCATAGACCTTGCTCTATTGGCACATTGGTTGCTTTTGGTAAATAAAGAAAAATAATTTATTTTTTTATTTTTATGTTTTCATTCAGTCAGTTCACATTCCCATAATGTTACTGTCATAAACAAGACTAAGCTGTATTGATTCCAAAAACAAGAGGTGTGACTCGGATTTTGAAGATTAATTTTGGTGCCATCTTAAAATGGCAAAGAGTGTATGTGTGTGTGTGTGTGTGTGTGTGTGTGTGTGTGTGTGTGTGTGTATGTGTGTGTGTGTGTGTGTGTGTGTGTGTGTGTGTGTGTGTGTGTGTGTGTGTGTGTGTGTGTGTGTGTGTGTGTGTGTGTGTGTGTGTGTGTGTGTGTGTGTGTCCAGCTGCAGACGGCTTGTGGCCCTGGGAATAGGTCCATCATGAATATTCATTTTGGAGCCTCTGGATGAAACAGCTGCCAGTGAGACAGAAACAGGCTGCTGGATCGATCTCAAACACACACACACACACACACACACACACACACACACACACACACACACACACACACACACACACACACACACACACACACACACACACACACACACACACACACACACACACACACACACACACACACACACACACACACACACACACACACACAGACTTCTGGTTGCAGCAGGTGGAGGTGGAATCTGTCTGTTTGTCTGCTTCAGGCTGCCGGTGGAGACGCACAACAACAGGCAGCAGCGTGGCCAACATGTGGCGCGGTGAGGTCAGTGGTGAGAGATGGAAGAGCTGACGTGTATTGAGCTGCAGTTTCCTACAATGTCCACAAGATGCTGCTTTGATAAAACTCTGTACTGAAGGGAATGGAAACAACTTTTTACACAATATATTCATAACGTTTTAATCCTGTTTAAGGACTGAACCTTTTCGAATTGACAGCTGTCAAATGTTCTCTGGCCTTTATTTGACGCTTAGTTAATCTATTTTACCGTTCCCATGAGAAACTCCTGATTTAAGCGTAAGTGGTTAATACCAGAGTAGGAAAAGCACTCTGTTCTACATTTCCTGTATTCAGAATCCTACTTAAAAATCTTCAATATGGAATCCAGACCTATGGTTGGGGGGTTCTTTCACACAGCTCCTATCATGGCAACAGCTAAGCTGGCAGCTAGCTGCTAATGGGGCTAAAAGTGAAAACTGTTCACACAACAGCCACAGTGCAGTGCACAGTAGGTTTAAGATAGAACACTGCAGGGCTGGACTCCTCTCAGCGTTAACCACCGTAACTGGCCACAACACAAGGACGTGTGTTTTGTTTCATGTTAATGTGTTTTCTTGCATGAACATTTATCCATTCAAATAGCTCAATTGCAGTTGGTCGGTCTCATTGATGAACCATCTGTTAAATGAGGCTCAAAACATTTAAAGTTATATCATTTGATAAGACTTTTTAGTTTTAGGGTTAGGGGTTCTGTTGAGTGGTCTTTGTTTGTCGTATCGTTGATATTCGATAACAAGAAGTGAATTGAGAGTACAGCCTATTTGTTCCCAGGGTTCTCTGGTTGGTGTGATGTTTCCCTTCTTCTCCGTCAGAAATTAAAGGAGAATCAGATGTCATTTCCTGTTTGATTCAAGCTATCTTTCCTGTTGGGGGAATATTTTCCAGCAGCCCTGAAGGCACTTTCCAAAACTCTCTTCTTAAAGGTTAAATAAAGTTTACTCCAAACTTTTCACCTACTTGTTACATTGATATATATTTCACGATGTCCCAGTTATCCGTACAACACATTCTAAAAGTGTTTGGAAAATAGTGTGTGTCATAGAAGCGATGCAGAGAGAGGGAACAGATGGCCT